>NW_006441061.1:539286-543199 GCF_000325575.1 Pteropus alecto
AGCGGTGGAGTGGGTGCTGGGGACTGGAGAAGAGAAGGGACTCTGCCCAGGGTGGGGGTGCTCAGCCGAGCCATGCAGAGTGAGAGGAGCTGGCTGCAAGTGGAGGGCGGCAGGTACCTCCAGCCCAGAAGGCCCAGCTGTGGGCAGGGGGCCTGGGCGGGGGTGACTTCTGGCAGGTCCCTGAAGGCTGGGTAAGTTCTCCTGACCGTCGGGTGGGGCTGGGCCCATGGGTGTGGTGGGGGATCCTGGCAAGGGACTCACACTCTGGACAACTGGAGGGCCCACCCAGCTCAGTACTTGCTGGTGCCTCACAGACCAGGGGACAGGGACAGACCACCCAGGGACATAAGGGACCCGCGGATGCAGCGGGGCTGATGTGCTGGTGGAACTGGGTGGGGCAGGTTTGGGGAAGGCCAAGGACAGACGAAGACGTGGCAGTGAGGGAAGCTTGTGAAACTTCTGAAGAATATATCTGGGGCCAAAAGAGTGATTTAAAAGGTAAGAATTCTCTACAGCAACCAGCCGGAGGAAGAAACGAGGATTGCGTGGGCAGGTGCAGACAATTCCGGGGCCTGAACAGGAAGTCAGCTGCCACGTCTCCTAGTGCAGGCTAGAAGCTGGGGGTGTTCGGCCTGTCAGGTTCAGAACCTTCGCCAGGTATCTGAGACAGCCCGAAGAAGGCTGCTCCCATCATCCTAGGGAAATGAGCTCTCTGCCTAGTCCTTGAAGCTGGGAAGAGCAAGGTTGTTAATTAAACATTGCATTTATTCTGCAGTGATCTCCAGCAAGGCAGCAGTGACGGGCACCTCCTGAGCATGCTGGCGGGGAATCACTCCGAGGACCAAACTGGTTGGAGTTTAAAATGAGAAGAGGACTTTGAGATGCCCCATGGCACGACCACGCAGCACAGATCTGGGCCTTTCAAACCTACCAGATGGATTCCACCCATCGGGGTTAAGTTAAACCACCCACCGTGGGCTCCCTGGAGCCAGGGACTGTGTCAGGCACCGTGGGCCACCCTTGTTTTCATAGCATGGCACAGAGTAGGTATCAGTGGTGGCCGAACAAGGAAGTGACCTCGTTTCTTGGCTTTTTCTCCACTCCTGGGCGCTGGATTACAGCTGACCTGCCACACTCCGTTTCCAGGCGCCATCACAGACAACTGTGCCCGTCCCTATAACCTGCGACTGCTGGCCTTGACCTCCCTGCCATGCACTGACCTGTCGTTGCTCTTCTGTCCCCTATCTGGTGCCCTGGTTGACCTCTGACCTGGACTCTCAGGCATGCAAACTCTCTTGGTGTTAAGATCCCCACAGCTCTGCATGTGAACCTCTCTCTGCTGAGACAAAAAACACAAACGAGGGGCAGTCTGTTTGGCTTCTGTGCACATTTATCCATTTGATCTGTTTGCCCTTCTTTTGAAAAGAGTCCCCATTTCTTTTCCAGGAAGCACCTCTCCTTCACCTCTTGGGTCTGTGTTGTAGGCAGGGCCCCACCCATGGCCACAATGATCGGCCGAGGTAGGTGCACGATCAAAGTTGGTTTGATGAGGGAATCTCACGCCTTGCGTGGAAGTCACTAGCAGCGACACACTCGCTTTTCTGCTGGTCCTACACATGGAAGGATGTGGTCTGAGGCTGCCGCAGTCAGCCTGCCACCAGGAGGGGAGAGTCTGCCTGAGGATGACACCGGCAGAGGAGGCAAAGCTAAGAAATGCAGCAAAACACTGGGTCTGATCACCATGACTTCACACCTGGATCGAGCCATTCACGACGCCAGTATGAGCCCACGACTTCCAACAATCTGTCTTTTGGGTTTTATGTCTCTTGCAACCCAAAATACCCTAACTGACACAGACCCCCAGTACAGGCCCAGCTTTTGGTCTTTGGAGCTGGACTGGTTCCTGACATCCATAATACTAACTCCTACATACGCCCAGTTTTTATCCCACAGTCTACTCCCTCACACGCACCAGGAGAGCACCCAGCATGCCTTTGGTGTCCGATGGTGGGTTAGCTGCACAGTCTACACCAGGTGCAGGGGACCAGCTTACTTGATGTCTTGGTGCCAACTGAGGCCCAGAAACTAAGGAAGGCCCGAGATTTGGAAGGAAACCAGGAACGAGGCCTTGCCTGCGGTCCAGAACATCCCGGGATCTTGGGCCACCCACCTAGGCTGCTGCACCGGCCCCAGCACTACAAACCCAGCAGGAAACTGCCAAGCTCTCGGCACAGAGCTGGGGCGGAGCTCTAGTAACAAGCAACATGGCTTTGAATCTCGACTGTTGCTTCTGAGCTCTAAACCCTGGCTGAGTCTCCATCCTCTCTGAGCCTGTCTCTTCTGCAAGAGGAGATAATACCCGAGACCCCGTAGGGTGGCTCCAAGGATTAAAGAGCCAAGCTGTGGGACTCGCCTAGTATGGCACCTGGAATTGGAACACAGACCCGTTTCTCTAGGTCTGGGCACGGTGCCTGGCACACGGCGAGTGATTCGTCCTCGTACCCCGGCTCCTACACCACCCCGATGCCTAGCATACAGTGGTGCTCAAACTGTCATTAAAATGCCCAAGACCCAGGAGGAGGAGGGGCTGACCTTGGCTCCCGGCCCTTCTGTGGTCATCCTTACTTAACCTGTGCAGAGTGGAGGTCAGTTTTGGCAGCTTAGATAGCAAATTGCTACTTTGAACCTGGATTTTCATGTGGCTGCTGACATTTCTCAGCCCTTCATGGCACATCAGGAGATCTACCCTTGGTGCCGAGCTTCCCGTGTGAGGAACACAGCTGTCCTCCTTTGTCTGCAGGCGACCCATTCCAAGACCCCCAGAAGATGCCTGAAACCGCACAGTACGAAACCCTATATACACTGTGTTTTCCCTCTATGTACAGACGTACCTATGACAAAGTTTAATTTATAAATTACGCACAGCAAGAGATTAACAACAATAACATAATTAAATAGAACTTAGAACAATCTACTGTGACAAAAGCCACGTGAGAGACTTTGGGGCCGTTATTAAGTCAAACGAGGGTGACCTGAACACGAGCACTGTGATACTGTTGACAGTTTGCTAACTGAGATGGCCTCTAAGTGCGTACTGGGTGGTGGCGGGGGAAGCATGGGCAACGTGGCTCTGCTGGACAGACGGACAAGTCGTGTTCGGGTGGGGTGGCGGGTGCTGTCATCACACTACTAATAATGGCGTGCGAAATAAAACTTACTCATTGTTTTTTTCTTGGAATTTTCCATTGACTATTTTTGGACTACGAGTGACGGCAGGTCACTGAAACCGCGGATACGGGGCGGGGACCACCGTGCTATCTGGGAAGGCAACACCAGACACTTAACCGGAAACCTTTGGGATGTTCAACTCAATCCTTATGAATTTCCAGGATCCGATTCCTCTTTTTTGATTGGCAAGTTTTTCCTCCTGAAATTGGACACGCCTGCTCAGAGGAGCGAGCTCTGGCTTTGTTAAGCTCCCACCACAAAGCTGTCTCTGGGTTAGACTGTGCCATGACAAAGTGAGGCCACCAGAAAAGACAGGCCCAGCCAGCTGCCCTTGCCAGACACACCCGACAAACCCACGACCAGTAAGGGACCATGCTGCTTTGGGAAATGGCAGTGAATGAGTCAAAACCGCTTTGGACAGCCACTGGCCAGGGCTGAAGGCAGAGCCATCTCATGGTCACCCTGCAGCTGGCACCGGGGCTGGATACAAGCAGGAACTGGAGGGAATGGAGCAGGGGAACCACCACGGTAGCGCCCACGTTCTCAGACGAAGGTATGACAGAGAGAGCAGAAAGAGAGGCAACAGAAAAGGGGCACTACGATTTGGAAAGACGGTTTGAAGGAGCAGCGTGCAGAGAATTCTGCCTCTGGACTGTGGGAGCCTGGCGTGTAAGCCAGGCCAAGA
>NW_006441061.1:543220-571837 GCF_000325575.1 Pteropus alecto
CTGCTCACTCGGACCTGCTGCCCCAACCTGCGCCTTGGCCCCTTCCGCTCACTGTCGGAGTCAGACTCGGGCACCATCACCTGCTCTTTCCAGGACCATCTCCTGGCCGTGGTGCCAGCACCTTTTCCCCTCTGCTCGATGATGCTAGCCCGCTGGGTTTGGGTGCTGACTTTCCCACCGAGAGCTGTAGGGATGCAGGTCAGTTACAAGTGTGCACACGCAGGAGGGCTGCCAGCGCGGGCCGTGTATGTTCTGAGAGCGAGGAGGCTACATCAGTGAGTGACAGCTGGCTCCACTTCTCCCCACTGGAGAAGAGACTGATATTTACTGAGGGCCCATGTGCTGGCACTGAGATGCACAACATCTCTGTCACTCACTTCTTATAAGGACCTGTGACATGGGTTTGTAGTATCATCCCTATGTAAATTCCCTGAGGTTCAGTAACTTACTGAAGGTCACTGGCTAGCTAGTGACAGCTGAAATCCCAGTACAGAGCTGCCTGATTCTAAAATCTGTGCTTTGTCCCCTGTAGCATGCTGCCTCCACCAACTGATCAGCCTTTGCTTCTCAGCAGTTAAATATCCGGGGGGCTGTATCTGCTTTCCTTCTGTGAAGAGTCTGTCTGTGTGTGTGACTTTGGCCATACCATCTGAAAACAAGCTTCAGACATCATGGCGCGTCACCCCTAAAATGTGTACCTCCAAGGAACGAAAACCACAATGTTAGTAATTCTATCGAGCCCACTAACATCCCGATCCATCTTCAAATCTTCCAACATTTCTAAGAATGTTTCTAAAACTTTTAAAAAAAAATCCAAATTAAGTTCATACTTATGTAGTTTTGTCTCTTTTACAGTTGAAATCTTTGCTTTACTTGATGTAATTCAAGGGACGCCAGGCCTTTCTCCTTGACTGCTTTCTCCCCGGTTCCCCTCCTCCCTGGTGACCCATCCTGGGAGCATGGTGGTGTCCCTGCCCTTCCCGCCACTTGCCCCTCCCCTCCTTTCCTGGGGTATGTATGACTGGACCGTAGGAGCTCAAAACACAAAACCAAATGAGACGCGGTCTAAACTCCTATGATACAAAAATGTCTCTATTTGGAAAAGAATCCTTATTTGTGCAGAGGGATTTGGAAGTAGTTTGGGGCCATTAATAGAATATTCATGCTTCTTCAGATGAACAGAACTATAAGCATAGCAGCTGAAGCAAAACTAAAAAACTTGCTGGATACACAGCAAATACCTAAACAACAACGATCAATCATTAATCAATTTAAAAATCCACATCGACAATAAAACCCCAAGAGGTTTAGCGCTAGACTCTGTGGTGAACTTTCAAGAGGCCCATGTTCTCAGGGGAGACGACAAGCATTAGAAAAATAACGACAAGGCTGTGTGCCACGTCCTCGGGCAGCACAGGGACAGCAGCAGCCACGTCCCTGTAAGGGAGTCGGGAGTGTTTACAAACAGGACCTGCTCTGAGGGTGACAGCCAGATCCCAAAGGGCCTCATGGGCCGGGCCGAGGGTGAAGACGGAACCTCTAGGGAGGCTAGGAGGAGCAAGGGGACATGGCCACTCGTGTATGCTGCAGGTGGACCCTGCAAGGCCACCTGAGGAAGGCGGTGAGTGAGCCTGGAGGCCTGGAGGCCGGGAGGCCAGTTAGTTAGACTGAGAAACAATCCAGGTGAGTGATGACGCAGCCTGAGGCAAGGCTGTGACAGAGGTGATGGAGACCAGTGGGACTGAGCAGTATCCGGGGGGCGACGGGGAGAGGCTCTGAGTGTGGGGGAGCGACCTAGGCCTGTGGTTAGGGGTGTCCCCGGTGTTGGGGAGGCAATGGCTAAATTGGAGGGAATCACGTGTGACTTCCAAGCTCGACAGGGCAGAAGGGACTTCTCAGGGCACTCGGAGCCAAGGGTGCTGAGAAGCCATTCGCTGACTGGCCAGATTTTCCAGCCCAACTTGAAACTGGCTCATGCTTGTAAAGCCAGAACTCCCCAGACATACAGACAGCAGGACACCACGTTCCAACAGCCGCTCCCAGGGGTATATTCAAGCCAGAGTCCCAGGGTTCTGGGAGGGCTTGGTTTAGGCTTGGTCGTTAAACTGGCTTTTCAAACTTTACACCAGAGAAACTTAGAAAATTGGGAGAATTTCCAATGCGCAGTCCTTGGAACTTATCAGATCGGAAGGCAGGCAATTACTCTGCAGGATCAATCGATTGGGGGAAACACAACCAAGGGGGCTCTGGACTGGCTCCGCCACATTGCCCTCAGGGGAGCCCCAACCTCCCAAACCCTGGCCGAGCACCACGCCCCTGGCAGCACACGTCCAGGGCTAGGATCCAGTCACTGGGCTCCCACAGCCAGCCCAGTTCCCCGAGCCAGGCGTGGAGAGCTGCACACAGCCGAGAGAGGCAGAGGTGCTGCCGGCTGTGGAGTCTGAAGTAGCTACTAATTCAAGCAAATGTCTTCCTCGTTTGTACAATGGGTATGACGCCTTCTCCCTTACCAGCCGATGGCAGAGTCAGTGAAATGAGCACAGATGCGAGGGCGCCTGGTGGCCCCTCCATCTTATTCAATGCGGGGAAGCAGGGCAGTTTTCCTCGGGGTGTGTCTCTGCTGATTCCTCAGAAGGGGAAGGGTCAAAGCGACGTGTTCTGGCTGAGGGGCACCTAGGCCCTGCTGGGGAGGACACTGCTTCCTTGTCCCTTCCGCAGTCACAGAAAGGAGGGAATGTCCACTCCCCATCCCAGGGGAAGAGTGCACGGGGGGTCCTTAGCTCCTCTCTGCGCCCTCTCACTCACTCCTACCCAGAGTGGGAGGAGAGGCTTGGGAGAAGGGACTGAGCATGTCCCACGCTCCACATCTGCGGTCGGGGGAGGGGGGTGCGGGGAGGGGATCATCAAGAGGATGTGACTGCCAGCCGACCTGAGAACTGGACCTGGGCCAGCGGAGGCTCCTCATGCCTCTTGTCCTTGGAATAAAACTCTCCCCACCGATCCTACAGTGAGCATCATTTTCAAGGGTGCAGCCTCAAGAGAGCAACGAATTCTTGAGACCATCTGGATGGTCTACATGACCAGACCCATCAAAGCCTCAATGTAAACTTCTAAGATGCTGGCAGAGATCCCCTGGGCCAGTGGTCTCCCAAGACAAGCCTTGTAAGTAAGTTCCCTTACGTATTAATCCCGCCGCCTACCAACTAGGGTGGCCTGCCTCTTTCTTCGGTCTCTCCTGGCCCCCCTGCCCCCACGTACGGGGCCAGTTTGTGAACCAGAGAGGCACCCTTCTCGCTCTTTCCTGCAGAGCAGCCAGGCCACAGGCCCAGCTGGGCATTGCCTGCCACTGTCCACTTATCCTGGTGGCGTAACTCAGTCTTTTTAATTCTGTGGTAAAGTTTTAGCAAGCCTACTTGGTCTCAAGTCTAAAGTAGTATCTTCCTTTCAGCCAATCAATAAAAAAGCTGGCATTTTTATCTCATTTGACTGTCTCTTGGGCCTTATTTCATGATCCTGAATTTGGGAGCTGGAAAGAGTTATTCAAACCCTCGCTAAACCTAAATACTTTTCCAAGGTAGGAATAGGCATTCTCGAGTTATTTGAGGTTTTTGAACTCTTTAAAGAAACCAGACACGATAAGAATCACAGCCTAACTAAAAATCCATCTATTTTGCTCTTGTCTGGAACCATCAGCATGGCTCATCACCAGCTCTGAGCGGCCCTGCGTGTCTGCTTTAGAAAACCGCCGAATTGTTAGTGAGTCCAGTCTGTTGACAAAATACCTTTTAAGTACAGGGTCCAATTTGGGACCTGGGTCCTGGGGGTGAAGAGGTCACCTCTGTCCATTTGCTGGTGTCTCTCCCTTTTCTTCCTCACAAGGACTTATTATTATTATTATTATTTGCACACGGTAGGTCTCAATACGCGGATGAACAGATGCATAATTAAACGAAGCAATGTCGCAGCCTCGAAGGAAGACGCTCTAGTGAGGCAGAGCGAGGCCGGAGAGCACCTGCTCTCCCCTGGCTCCCTCTCGCTGCCGCCCCCAGCCCCAGCTGCTGCCCGAGGGCTCTGCACAGGCCACCGCCGGGCTCCCTGCGGCCCTGCCCAATGTCTCCATGGGGCACCCCCGGCTGGCTACATGGGCACCGGCTCTGTGAGGCGAAGGGACTGATGTAATGATCTCAACAGCCTCCATCTCTAAGTTTCCACAGGAATACAGGGGTCTTTCTGAGGTTAGCGTGCCCTGTCTGGCTGGTTCCAATGATTCTGGAGGGACACATTAGCTTCAGCAGAACTACCAGACAGCGGAAGTCTCTGCATGGCGAGGCAGCTGCGGCTGGACTGTTCTGGGTTTCTGGGCTGGTGATGTGGCCACGAAATGTGGCTAAAAAACCCCTTCCTCAGAGCTGTGGCAGAAATGATACGTTTTCTAGTGGCTCAGGTGACACATGGATGGATGGACACTTAAAAAAAAATTTTTTTTGATATGGCTTAGAAAAAACCTGGACCAGTACATCAAGCCTATGTTCTGTCATCATCGTTTAAGATGAGGTTGAAGTTGGTACAGATGTCAGGTCTGAGTCTGTTTAAAGGAAAATATCAAGTAAAGAAAATAGTATAGATGATTGGAGAGTGTGGCAAAATTTTTGAAATGGAACTCAAAAGACTGTTCTTTGAGAAGAATGTGAAGTTCCTAAAACTCATGCCCGCCAGTAGTAGGTGCTCTTGAAATGCTGCTTGTTCCGGTCAACGGCCCATCAAACCAGGAGCCTGGGGAAGGACTGAAGGACAGCCAAGCATGGGGGCAAAGCCGGAAAGAGTTAAAAGAAAGGGTCTGTGGTTTCCCTGGCCCATCCCCCAGCAGCTAATCTGTCACCTAATGAAGAAGCGGCCGGCACAAGTGAGCTTAGCTGGCAGTTCACTTACAGCAAACTGATTAAGAATGTTCAACCAACAGCAGACTGTAGACCTTTCCAGAGAAAATAAATAGAGTGTAGACTGTATGCAAATGTGTTTGTCACTTTGACAGCACGTCTCAATTAAGGCATCTCGCGGCTGTGGGTAGGCTCAGCGGCTGCAGCTGTAAGGGAGAGCCCGCTGCATGGCTGATACTCGGGGCTTGACCTTAATCCGCATGCATGCATTAAAAAAAAACCCTGCCTTCCTGTACACTTGCATAATGCTGGCAGCCACGTGAGGGAAGTGACAAACGGGGAAAAAAAGCCACTTTCATCCTCTCCAGTTTACAGACCTGTGAAGGCACAGACAGCTCTTATTTCAACAGAATTTGGGGTGGCTTTTTTAATTGTTTATCCCCCACCCGCGTGCACACACACACTCTCTTATTCTGCATTTAGCTGGGAATGACATTAAAGCATCTCTACTTCTCGCCGAAATGGAAAGAAGGTCTTTCTCCATTTCAAATAGGGCCTCCTTTTTTGTGTTTCGAAATGGAATGTTTAACACCATGAAATCCCTCTCCCCCGCCCCCTCTTTCTCTGTAATGGGCTCCAAACTCCAGCGAGGGGCTCTTTTCATGGGAAGGTTGGCGTGTGCAGGAATGAGGACAAAGGCGGGCAGGAAGCTGGCTCTGGAACGCACGCTGCCGACAACTGGGGGGCTGGGCTTTCAGCAAACCCAGCCGGGGAGCCAGGGCAGGTTCCCCCGGCAGGGCCTGAACCCGCGCGCTGGGGCAGGGGGCGGGGGCGGCTCTCCAGGGGTGCAAGAGCCAGCACAGCTGGAAGATAAGCAGATGAACACTGCCCCGTGGATGCTTCTTCCTTGTGCTACATTTCAATTTTTATAACATCTCTTTTAAGTGTAAAATCTGAAAAGAGGGGTGAACCTCCCCAAGTTTAAGATGTATGAATATATTAACTGAAAATACTGATCACAGAGAAAGAGCCTTAGGTCTTAACGAACTCACCCCTATAATAATAGCCCATAGTAATAGTGTCCTTAGTTCCCTTCATTTCTAAATAGCTCAATACCTGGTACGTAGTAGATACTTGATAAATACCCGTTAAAAACAGGACATTTTAAAGGTATGCTCCTAGCTCCTTTATGTTACAAAAAGGCAATCACATTTAAGATAAAATCACAGACTATTTTAATCATGCCTCACCTAATACATGTCTAAAGAACCAGGTGATTTCCGAATATTGCAAGAACCTTGCAAATTCCTGTTACGGTCATATCTTGCTAACGGAGCCATTTCTCCTAAATCAAAAAATTATGACTTGCCAACCAAGAGAATCATTTCGAGGGAAGAAGGGCAGGGTAGACAATTCTTTTCAACCAAAAATATAATCACTGGTAGGAAATAGATTTAAAACATTTTTCAGTTTCTATGCAGAGTACAATGTTTTACTTAAGAGATAAGAAAACAGACAATGTTCAAACGCTCAGGTTGTCGAAAATAGTTGGTTAAAGAGTCGAATTTCTAGAACCACGGTGTGGCTGTTTACTCTGAGAATCACGACTCCCGATATTGATTTTCAGGAAGTACATTAATAAAGAACTCCTAATTGATTTTTTTTTTTTTTTAAGACTTCGCTGGTTGCCTTTTATTTGAAGGTGCAGAAAAGGGCCTGGGATGCTAAAGGGTTCTAATGAGATGCTTAGCTAACAGAGGCACCTTAAAGGAACGAAGTGCCTTGAAGTGGGGGAGGCGGCAGCTGCATTTAATGACTTCATTCAAGAGTTCGGCTAGTTTACGACCAGAGCCACGCTGCTTCCTCAAAAATTTTGAAAATTCACCGTCAAAATGTTTGCACCAAATAAACACTTGAAGGTGTACAAGCTCCACGGCGTTGTTTTGCCAAAAAGAGCTGAAATGAAAAACTGCCTGCTGCACGTGCTACAGCTTCCGCTAAGAAACCAACAAAACCCATCCAGTCGGCAGGCGAGGGTACATACCTGTCCGAAGTGGACTGTGATTGGCCTTCGGTCTTCTCGGAGCTTGGGGTCCTTGGCCTCCACCAGTGGGGACGGTGCAGTCTTTGGCAACTGCTCTTCCATGGTGGGGGCGCAGCCATTCTCCGCGATGTCCTGCAGGGAGAAGCCAGTCGAGGTTGATGTCGGGGTCTTGGCACTTACGGTGAGCACAGGTGCTCCCTCCAACCCCAGCTAAGCGGCCTGCCATGGAACTCCCCTGGGACATTTAGAGCCTGTCCTTCTGCTGGAGGTGAAGGAAACGGAAGGCTAACTTGGCTCTTTGACTTTGAAGGATGAGAGAAACCAAAATCATACCCATTAAATTACAAAGACAATATAATAATTCACCATACTGGGGTTGGGGGGGGGAGCACCCTTCATCCTACTACCTAACGTGGCTATTTTCATTTTTACATATCCACTTTGTCCACATGCAGACATTTAAAAATTACTTGTGATCACAGCTCATGCATAATTTTACATTCTATTTGTTCCCTACTATATTATAAGCATCTCCACGGTGTTATACAGTCATTATAATAATTTTAATGGATGCATAATATTTCACTGAGCCGATATAGAATAATTTAACAAATCGTTCTACTGCTACCAAGAATTTAGGCTGTTACTTTTCTTCCTTCTAAACACCACAGTAATAAACACTGAAGTTTTTCTTTCTTTTGGATTATTTCTTTTACGGGAATCCCTAGGAATGAAATTACTAGGTCAAAAGATACAAGCATTTTTAAGGCTTTTTATTCATTCTACCAAATTGCTTTCCAATTTACACCACTACCAGCAATGGATGTGTTATCAGTTTCACAGTACTCGTTAGCCTTATCGTTTTAAAAATGTATCGCTAATTTAAGAGGTGAAAAATTAGATCTCATTGTTTTTAATTTGCATTACTTTGATTATTTGAGAGTGTGGACATTTCTTCCACAGTTGTGATGATGTTACTGTCTGTCTTTCTGGAAGAGACTGAAATCTGAGTTCGGATTCTATTTCTTGGAGAAAATGGAGGGAACCACAATAATATTTTTAAATTCAGAAGTTTACATTTAATTTGTACTCATAAAGTCAAATTAAAGGAAAGGAAAAACCCCAATGTGAAAAAGGCAGGTAATGGCTCATCTGGCTAATGCTGGCAGCTGACTATACACATGGTTCTTTGGGGGATGGGTGGTGCCCACTTGTGCAATGAGGACCTCATCCTTTATTCAAGTCAGGAAAGTTGCTTAAATCGTCATTGGAGCAAGGCAGAGAAGAAATGCACAAATAAAATACGTTTAATTCACTATTCAAATAAAAATAACTCACAGAAATAAATTTCCAATTATTTTGATTGCAAAAAAGATATACATTTTGGTCAACAATACACGCACCCTTAGCACTCATTAAATTCTACACATAAAGACTTGATCACTGGTTGCTCTTAATTTCTCAGCCAAAGAGAATGGTGGCACATGGCGGAAACTGGTCCTTTATTGAATAACGCATTAAAGATGAAACAGATGTTACATCTGTGAGCCTCAGTCTTACCTGTGTAATGGGGATATGGTAGCTATGAGGAGATAATGCAACATAAAAGTGTCTAGCACATTATTAATAATGTACTATATATGGTACTCAGTAATAATCGAATACCTGTTGATAAGGTGTTCAAAAAACTAGGAATCTGTGTGTGTGTGTGTGTGTGTGTGTGTGTGTGTGTGTATGCGCATGTGTGTGTGTGTAAAGTCAGCCCCATACACCTAGCTAATGCCTCTGTTCTGCTTGGTAAGGACACAGGGGCTGAGGACTTTTTGTTTTTGCAGGCAGGGCTTGCATCAAGTGGCCCGTAAGTCTTGGCCTGGCTGAGGCTCAGTGATGAGAGAGGTTGCCGACAGCCAATTAGAAAGGGCTCTTTTGGAAAGAGGGCTGACCTAAGGTGCTCAGGTCAAGTGGAACAAAGGGTCAGGGCTAGGGGGTTTGGTGGCGGGGGAGGGGGGATGACTCCTTTTTCGCCAGAAAGTAGCAAAGGGCATAAGGGGCATTTGGGATCTGGAGGGGTTACTGAAAGGACAGCCACAAAAGGTTGAGTAAAACCAAACTAAAAAAATTTCACTTTTTGTTTAGGAAAAATATTGCATGTGTATATGAGTGATTGGCTGAAAAAAAGAGAAAAAAAAACGGAGCAGTAAGGTAACATGGTAAAAATATCGATAGTGATGAAACCTGTAAAATGACAGCTATTTAGAAAATGTACGCGGTAGTTTTGGGAAAGCGTCTTAGTTAAGCTTCTGCGTAAAAACACCGTCTCCTAGTTTTGTTTCTACCACCAACTAGCGGTCTGATCTTTCCAACTCACTCAACCTCTCTGCAACCTATTTCTTTATTTTTACAATGGGGAGACCACCACCTGCTTGAGAAACTTCAAAGCCACTGGGACAATGAGTTAAATGGAATGAGATGTGAGGAAGCTTTGAAAAAAACGTGACAGTACCGTGCAAATTGAATGTTAGATCCTTATCCTGCAAAAAAAACGGGAAGACCACCATCTCCAAAGAAACCTGCCCCGTGGCAAGCGCCTCCTACTGGCAGGCACTTTCCTAGATCCTGACCTTTCCCTGCCCCACTTTGCGCAACTACCATGAGGTGAAGAGGAGGAGCATCACTCTTTTACAGGTGAGGAAACGGGGCTCGGAGAGAGCAACGTCCCCAAGGCCACAGAGCCAGAAAGTAGAGGAACCCAGAGCTGCGTGATTTCAGGCATCTAAACCGTATCACCCTTAACAACAGCACAAGGGAAGGGAAGGCATGGAGTTGAGAAGGTGCTCAACAAGTCAGCGGCCGTGATCGCCTTCTTAGAAACCCTTTTTCTTACGTGATCCTATGCTGCCATGCCTTATGATACCTGGGCACCGACTTATCTTATCCCTACAGACTGTGAATTCTTTGGGGTTTGAGTTCTCTGCTCCAGAGCCTTGAACGCAGTAAATGCTCTCCAATAAATCTTTGTACAGCTGAACTTCACCTTTGGAAGGCTAATGTGTCCAACACACAAATTGTGTGTCAAAAAGCAGTGCAGCACATTAATTTTTTTTTTAGCTAGAAGACCCGAAGGTGCAAAGGCTTCTCACAAAGTCTCGGGCCTTGTCCACCAGCGCATTCACTCTGCGCGATTTCTTCCACCTGGGGAAGGACAACTGCTTCCTCTCTGGGGAGTAGAGTGTGGGAGGAGCCCCAGCCAAGAAAGAGATGGGGCCAGTTCACATCCTCGCCTGCATCTACCATCAGAGATGTTACCCATAGAAGGGATCCAGTGACAGCCAGTCTTGCTCCCACGATTAAAGAAGTTGTGGCCTATGAGCTCACTGAGAAGGTGCCGGCAAAAAAACTTGGGAAAAACGGCACTCCCATTTCCTTCTGGTGGGAACACAAATTGGCAACTTATGTCAACACCCTAAAGAGGTGCATGCCCTTTGGCCCATTAATTTCATTTCTAGAAATGTATCCTAAAGAAATAATTAAGAATCCCTGAGAGGTTTTATCTATGAGGACATTTGCCTAGAAATGACTGGAACTGACATAAGCATCTAACAATGGGGCTGATTAAATAATGTATATGTGTGTCCATCGGATAAAATCTCATGTAGCTGTTTAAAACAATGACATGTGGGAGAAACAGTCAGTGGTCTGGGAAATGTTTAGGATATAGTAAGTGAAAATTCAAGCTACAAAATGAGATCATTTTCTTTTTGCTTCTCTGATTTGTTGAATTTTCTTCAAGAAACATGTTTTTTGTTTGTAAACAAACAACAACAACAAACCCTGACCATTGAAATGTCATTTAAAAAAAGCAAAACCAAGAAAGCTGACAGGAGGGGTAAATCTGTTCCTGAAACCACACAGAAGGAAGACACTAGACAGAGCTGCAGATCAGAGGCCACCACAGGGTGGCAGATCTCTTCCCAGGAGCCCTGTGGCTCAGCTCAGGGCATGGGGGGTCTTAGAAGTTTACATCGGCTGGTAAAGCAAACGGGCGGGAAAATAGTTCCATTCCTATCCCTTCCCTAAGCATTTGCTAAGATCCAAAATTGTGACAGATCAAATCTCTGCCTGTTTGTGGAAGGCAAGGACAGCACATGGGAAGTCCTTGGAGAGAGTACCCATGAGAAGCCAGGGGGCAGGAACCCGGAGGGGGCAGGGGGCTCTCAGTGTCCCTGGGCAGGAGCTGGGCGGGGGCTGGACGGGGAAGGAGCTAGGGATATGGCTTCATGAGGCAGAGATGTGAGTAGAGCATTCCCAGCCCTGGGGCGCTAGAAAGCACAGCTTGGTTAAGTGGTCCGGCAGCTGGGGCATCCAAGAGCCTCCTGGCCAAGGAGGCGGACGGTTTGAAAGGTCTGGAAGGTCTGAACCAGGGGAGTGACTGGGTCAGAGCTGTGCTGCAGGAACTCTGCTGTGTGGATGACTGAAAGGTTTGTCCCAAGCTGGGGGGGGAGGTGCACGTGGGGGTGGGCAGGCCGGCTGCTCCGGATGTGGGGTATGAGGAATGGGACAGGGCGCAAATTCTAATTTACTGAGCGGCCACTAAGTGCTGCTGTTAAACCCATTACCTCTTCTAAGCCTTAGATCAATCCGTTAAAAATCTCTAAATCTAATCCTTAGAATAAGCCAGTAAAAATCTCTAATTTCTCTTCGTTTATAGAAGAGAAAAACTAGGTTCAGAGAGGTCAAGTAACTCACTCAAGGTCACACAGTTGAGACCTTACACAACCAGCGCTGAATCCAGCTCGTCTGCCTCAGAAGCCCCAGTACCAGTCCATAGTGTTGGTGTGAGGTGGGGGCCTGACCGTCTCCAGCTCGGACTGCTGGTCTCCATTTCCAGTCTGCTTCGTACCACGACAAATTAAAATAGGAACACGGATACCAAAATAGAGTCCAGAGCTGGAATTTCCATGATTGAGGCTGCAGCCTGTCTGGAGACGGGGAGCTGACAGTTGTGTGATAAGGTGTGAAAATGTCTGTTCTGCAGGAGTCTACCTCCATCTCCCGGTCCCACGCACGCTTACTGACTCCCTTCAATGCACTAGGAAACGTCTGGCCTTCGCTAACCCAACTGTGAATTCGATTCTTTTAATCACAGAAACTAAATCAACAAGCTCGATTAAACTGTCAAAGATCAAAGATTCAGAAACTTTAAAAGGAGCTGTGAAATGGGCTGATTCGATAAAATCATTTTGATACTGAAGAAAAAAGGTAATTTTCCAGGGGTTCCCCAATAGGCAAAAAAAAAAAAAAAAAAAAAAGAAAGAAAGAAAGAAAGACATCCTTATGTGAATATCTTAATGTTCTCTGCAGGCGAGGAGGAACGGGTATGTGCCTGCCGCTTTCGAAAGGGGGCATCCTGAGGCCGGCCCCGAGCACGATGCTCTTGCGACAGTCGACAGTCGCAAGCCCAGCCAGGCGGCCTTCTTCAGCAGGCCAGGTCTGGCAGGAGACGCTCTGGAGGAAAATGCTCCATTCTCCCTTCAGAAAGAGACGCCTAGGCAGCATCTTTGCCATTTCTCTGCTTTCTAATTTTGAGCAAGTCAGGCTTCAAAGGAGGCCGAGCTATAGACGAACTTGACTACCTTGCTCCATTTATCCAGAGAAATATGTTATCTGTCCTTTTTTTTGTTGTTGTTGGGCTGAAGCAGCGCAGGTATGGAATAAAGCCACACCACAGCATCTATTACAATTATTTGCCGATGGTCACACGGACGCCCTGAAAGCTCCCGTTTCAGATGCTTTGAAAATCTGCAGCACAAATGAACAAGGGCTGGAGAAGGGGCCCTGCTCAGTCATATTAGAGACGGACCCTCCACTCACTGTGGTGACCTCTCCACAGGTCGGCCCCACATTCTCTATTTGCAATTCAAACCCAAGGCGTGAGCACAGAGGGCAGGATGGGGTTCTTGATTATGTCTGCGAGGTCACCATCGCTATGCCGCGTTAGAGGGGGCCAGGTGGCAACCCAGTACATTTGAAAATTGGGTCTTTGTTGGGAATTGCTCCCGTTTCATAGCAGAAACCAAACTGGAGGTGTCTGTACTACACGGATATCCGGGGAGCCACACAGATACATGTTGCCACGTAGAGGGGAGGGGAACAAAAAAGCCCCGGAAATATTTTCTACTGCGGCGAGAGAGGTCGGATGAAGCCAGATCCTAAATGAGCTCAAGAACGGGGGGCTGCGGGGCGCTGCGGGAGGCCAAGTCCCACCCACGCCCACCACGGCTGGACTTTCAATTACAAAGGAGTGGTTCTTCTCCCCAAGAACCACTGCAAAGTATCAGGTCTGGAGAGATCTGTAAGACCGAAGGGGAGGGGGGAAAGTGAAAATTGAACAGGGTGCACTAATGGATCTGTCAACAATCTGACGGTGACAAGCCACATTTCTATAAAATGCCTTCACCATGCGTGTCACCTGAAATGTACTGACACTCTGCGCAGAACGTTATCTCCTGAAGCTGCTCTTGAATGCGACTGGCAGGGGGAAGAGGACACAGAGAGGAGAAGCTCAGCTTCGGACCCCGAGGGAGATGGCGTGGAAGGAGAGCGATCTAGATCGTTTAAGGAAACCTCTGAACGGCATCGTCAAAAAACCCGAGCTTAACCGGTAATTTGCAGAAATGATACGAATCACGAAAAGGGGATTTTGGTAACGCTGTGTGCAGGCGGCGGGAGGCGGGGCGTGTGGAGGGGCCCCTTTCTCCGCTTATCTCGAGAACATTCTAATGCCAGTCCGAGCCTCGGATCTAGACATCGAGGAGGGAAAATCTGGTGAGAGAATTCCTGCCTCCCCGCCACTCCATTTAACATCAGCAATCCAGTTCGGTTACACGTGACTGGGGTAGGGGATAAAAAGGTGTGTTTAGAGATGTAAATAGCATCCAAGCAACGCATCTCACCTGCCGGTCTCCGGCAGGACGCAGCAGACTAGTTAAGGTCTATCTGGGTTTACGTTAACGTACAGGATTTTTATCGTAGGACCTGAATCTCAGCTGTCAAAAAATTCACTTTCAGCTGAAACTAAGAATTTAAATGCTTAGTCAGAGCAAATTATTCTGCAATTAAAAGAAAGGCATCAACTCCTTTGACCACTTCAAGTTAATTAGAGGTCCTTTCTGACTTCGTAAAATTACAACTGCTTTCAGCTTTTAACAAACTGCCGAGATAGACAAAGGCTCGTGTTCGAGTGGCACATTCGGGGTGTGGGGTAAGGAAGGAAGTGATCCCAGACCTCTTTTGGTGAACAAAACACCTGTTTCAGGAAGGCAGCATGAAACACTGCAGCGGCAGGTAGGAGCACAGACGCTGGGAGTAGACGGATCTGGAATCCAATCTTGGCTCAAACAGTGTGACCCGTGGGCAAACGACTTTGCCTTTGCCTTTGAACCACAGTCTCCATACACAAGAATGGGAACAACCGCCCCCAGGGTGGTTCTAAGAATTAAAGGCAAAGCTCCTATAGCTGGACCACCCTTAATGAAGGGCGGGAACAATAATGACAACGGGGACATTCACAACAATGTGAAAAATGCCCCTCTGTTCTATATATCTCCACCCCTTCCACACCCCCCACCTCCTCATCCCCAGGTGCAAGTACTGCGAAGCAGGCAGGGGGCTCCTAGCCAGGGATGTAGCCTGGATGATTTCCTACGATTTTACTGTTGGCCTAAGAAGACCAGTCAGAGCCTCTTCCTGCCCCTCAAGTGTCTCAACATGAATTGCTGGGCTCCTCTCGGTCAAAACCACCATCTGAGGACAGCCTCCAGTGTCCTCCTTAAACCTGCCCTCAGAGCCCTGTGTCCGCATGGCGGCCTCGTGCATGCCGGGACCGTGGTAGTCATCTCCTTGGAGATGCTTCTTGGTTTTGGTTTCAACCAGCCCCAGGGCAGAGGACCGGTGCAGCGGGGAGTGGTGTTCAGATGGGGAGGCCGGGCCAGAGCCAATTTCTACAGACCCCGTGGACCCTGTGCCCGGGGTGGTGGGAGGGCAAGGGACAGACGGACAACGGTACCTGAACTTGCTTGCCTTTGTGGGTTTAAGCCAGAGTCTTAATGTTATTTGAAGACAGTTTTTTGTCTGTGAATATTTATAACAGTGTGAAAACTCCCGGACAGCTGGTAATGCATTTTGAAGTGTGCTAACAACACCGTATCAAACAGTCCTCTATTGATCACATCAGACTTTCTGTGGCCACGCATTTCATACACGGTGCTTATACATTTTGAATAAGAACTTCAAGTACCTTTTGCTTCAAGCGGTTTTTCACCTCTTTTATTCCCATTTTTGCATGATCTTTTGCCTGCATGAAAAATTAATTTAAGTTAAGATTCCCTTTCTGTTTCCAGCAGGGACTATGCTTGATTTCAGTCCGTTGCCAATCACCTTTTCTGATGACTAGAAAAAGGAAGGAAAAATGGGATCATCAAGTTGAAAACATAATGGCTATGAAAACAAATACAATGTTAAAAGGTTAAAAAAAAAAAAACCTTTAAAGAGGCTACAGAGATTTTATTTTCTGCATTTTTGATGGCGCTGATTCCCCCCCACCCACTACCCCCGCCCCTTTTCCAAAGCCCTTCTTCTGCTCTCTATAATTATTTATCTCAGCAGCCTGGTGACAGCTACCAGTAAGACCAGAGCAGCAGCTTTGCTGGCTGCAAGATTCAGAATACCTACCTATTGCATTTCGCTAGGGCAGGGCCTCAGGACTAGTTTTCTTCTGCCCAGGCTGAATGGCCTGGACGGATATATCTCTGGGCTTCTCCAGTGCCACTATACCCTGGCTTTTATTTTGTCATTTCAGACCTGTGTGGTTCTGCTGGCAGCCACCCACCCCATTAAAGTAACTACGATTTAAGCATGGAAAGGACTAACACAATTAAAAATGGAAATAAAACAAAACCGCCCCAGTTAAGTGGCTCGGAGTCAAATTAGCAAGCAAGAGAAATCATGAGAAAAAAAAAAAAAACTACTTGAGGCTTGTAAAAGATGGAGCATCGGGAACTGACGTGTTCTCCTATTTTCACTCTGCTGTGGGCACGAGTTTCACAAACAATGCATTTCCTATAGGGCAGTGATGAGAGAGATGATGAATTTGGGACAAAAACTAGGGGGTGTGTCCCACCATGAACATGCTTCCGTAACCTGCAAAGGAGCTGCTTTATTTGGACATAATAATGGGGATACACACAGGAAACGTTTGTCAGAACACCCGAGAGAACATACCGCCCCAGGCCTTAGGGGCACAGACACGGAGCAGCCGAATTCTGCCCACCCAGTCTATATTTTAAAAGCTAAAACCAGTAGCCTCCCATTTCCCCCACAGCAACTGTAGGCAGAAACGCTTTAAATTAAAAACGTCACTGACCTGGTCATAAAATATCAACGCTAAATGATTCTAAGGGCACTGAGAGTTTTAGGAAACAGCACGGTAGCCTCCGAGTCATCTCTGCACATAGGATCAGGTATATTTAAGAGTCTCGTCATGCTAAGGAACAGATCTGTGTGGGTCCTGAGACCAAGACCAGTACTTACAAACTTATAGACGGTCTTCATGGCTGGGTTTGCTTTCGTTTTCACAGTATTCAGAATTGCTCCACTTCCTTTCTATAATAAAAATGTCAATTAGCAATTTGGACTGAAGATATAGTAGGCCAACACCAACAAAGACTGCTTCTCTTTAATCAAGTTAAGCAACACTTCGAGAGTGTGTAACTTAATTAGAGGAACAGGCCTCGATGGTAACTGGTCTCAGGCAATTAGTTACGGCCATGGCAGAATCACCATGGGTGGGTATGGGGGGTGGTGTTGGGGATAAGGATGGTGATAACTAGCTGAGGGGGGACTCTAGGCTCAGTATTTTGCTTGGCACCTGTCCACTGCCTGCAAGAAAAGGCCCTCTCTGAGGCAAGGTTTTCTTCGCAATAACCTACGGCTTCTAGTCACCTCAGAGAGCATCAAGGTAAGTTTCATAAGAATGGACTCTAGCTAATACCAAGCTGGGGTAGACACCTGGGGGCCTGACCAGCCAGGGCTAGCTGGCTGCTCTGGAAATATGCTCCCCTCAGCCAGGCGCCTTCCTTCCCTTACCCTGGTTTTCTGTGTTGTTTTTAAATCGGTCTGGTAGGCTGCCTTCCTTAACTTCTGTATCTTGAGAAAAGGGAAGAATGAACAGCCATAAATGTTAATCATGGCTTTAGCATAAACCCAACATACCAATTTCTTGGCTCGGTTTCTTTAGGAGAGCAGGAGGGGAGGAGGAAGAGAAGTGGGCCGGGCTTTCCCAGTCCACAGAGGAGGCAATGCATGCACGTGAGGTGCTGAAGCCCAGACGACACTTTGGGGGGGCTCACAGAGTGGGTGCCCCACGTTAGGCTCTGAAGGTACCGAGCCACAGGAAGGCCGCTCTCTGCCTTCAAGGACCTCCAGTCCACGTGGTGCCCCAGGGTCCACAGCTACAGCCTAAGGTGATGAGAGCTGCACCGGCTGTGTGTGCTTTTGCGGAGGCAGCTCATCGTTCGGGAGGTCAGAGGAGGCTTTAGAGGATGAACCATCTGGCCTGGTCCGTGAAGGATGCGTAGGAGTTCGTTAGCAGGGGGCATGGTGGATAGGAAGGGTAAGAACATCCTAGATATAGGAAATCGCACATAAAAAGTGCACGAGCTGCAAAGCCACGGCGTGTCTGTGAGTAACGAGTGGCCAGTGTACCGTGGGAGGAATGACGAGCAGGGCTGAGAGGCTGGATGGGGTCAGCTCGCGAAGGGCCAGGCTAAGCAGTCTACACTCTAGAGGTTTTGATCAAATGCATCACGTAATCGGATGTGCAGTGGTGTGGAAAGGTAATTCCAACTGGTTTGAACAGAGAGACTGGATCCAGTGGGTACATAAAAGAATGAGATGTAGTATTACAGTTATTGGGATTAACTTTTAGCACAATTTTTTTAACTGCTCATATTAGAAAATGTGAGCTTTAATTAAAAACATTACAATCTGACCTAGAAAGCACTCTGTGTTGTTGTAGGACAATATGAAATTTTCACCTACTCATTTATTCCACTCTGCTTTCCAAAATTACTCAGTATTCTATTTCAATGGTCCTTTGGAGTAGTAAAACTCTCTTTATCAATCAATCAACAAGTCCTTATTGCTTGTCTATGATTTGCCAAGTGCCCTGTTTGGTCATCCAAGAAGAACAAAAGAAGTCTTTCACTGAGGAGCTGCTTACTCTCGGCCAACTGCAGCCACTTCCAAGGGACCCGCCTTGGCAGCAGTGCACTTGGCCCGCAAGCAGGAGAGAACACTTATCACATTATGTTGGAGTTGCCTGTTTACGTGCCTGCCTTCCCAACAAGACGGGGAGCTCCCCAGCACAGGGCCTGTGTCTGCTCCCCACTGTACCCCCAGTCCCCAGCATGGCGCCCGGCGCACAGGCCTTCCGAACGTGCTCACCGATAAACCCGTGTAAGAGAAAGGCAAGAATCTGAATTCTGTAGTGGCTTCTGAAGCCCTAAACGCCTCGTTTCCTATACAACAGAAAACTGTTGACAACAGTGAGGGGATGCAAAACTCTCAGTGACGTGTTCCCCATCTTCCCAGGAGCCTTGGCTGTGAAAAAACTGCAGAGCAGCAAGGGACACATTTCTAGTTTTCCCATGAAGATACCCCAATTGCACTGGCCCTAAAAGGAGACACCCGGAAATGCTTTACTATGACAACATCCATGTGACAGGCCTTGGCCAGCTTCCTGAGGTGAGGAAGCTTCTCCTGGCTCTCGCCCTCACCAGGCATGGTTTGGACAGCCTCATCCTGCGAGCCTCCACCTGGCTTCACAAACAAAAGCATCTTCAGCTGAGAGAACAAAGTGCCCCAGGCCAAATGACAGCCTTGTGGGTGGCAGGGGAAGCGGAGGGCTGCCAGGAGGCTAAGGAGGGGCCCAGGTGGCTCTGAGGGGGGTGCACACTTACCCGGACTGTGGAGAGCCACTGATGGTACAGTTTATCGCTGCCTGTGGAAAGAGGAGTCAGAGAAGCTGTCATTTAAAGGAGTCACGTGCCCTCGGGAGTTCTTCCAATTGCTTCCAGCAGGAGGACTTGGCAAAGCACGCAGAGGCTCCCACGCCTCACCTCCTGAAGGAAGCGGCAGCCAGTTGCCCCCACGGGCTTTCTTTCTCAGACAGAGATCTGATCCTACCAGTGCCCTGAGGACACACCTACACCTTTCTCGCTGCCTCCTGGACGGAGGGCAGACCCCTTGGCAGCCCTGCTTCCCTTCTCCTGTCTCGTTCCGGCACCGCCCACCCTCTGCCTCTCCATCCTGGGCCACTGAGGCTCTGACCTTGAGGACCTACCTCGGGCTCCCTGACCACATGCCCTGCAGGCCTCCGCTCCCTCGTAAACGCTGTTCCCCTGACCTGGCCACCGCTCCCTACTCTCCCTGCTGAGTACGCAACGGCCAGCTCACAGGTCACTTCCTCCGCCAGCTCCTCCTAGTCCTCTGAGCAGTGAGTGCTCCAATGTAAGAAGCACTTGATCAGAGGTCCCTAGCCCCTGAAATCCTGGGCGCCACTCCAGGGCAGGAAGCACGGGGCCGCGTGCCCCAGCATACGCACACCGCAGGACACGCACTCGGCACGCCTGAGTAGTGACGGAGAAAGAGGGAGGAGGCGTTGTTGGGGAACGTGTTCATTTTAAGGGGTGGGCTAAGAAGGTCTGATCAGTGAACAGCTTTTCTAGATGCTCCGAGTGACCTGACTTAGCAACACATAGAGCCCGTCTCCTCAGCAAGAACAGTCAGCTGTTGGAGTCCGCTCTGCCTGCCCGCTTCGTGAAGCTCCCGTTACACCGTGAGAATTCTTGGAGCCTCCTTCTAACCGCCCGGAAACCGGTTTCTACTCCTCCCTCACGGGTTTAATGTGCATTTGTCTTGAGCTGTGCATCTCTTCCTCCTGCCGGTCTAAAGCCCCCTGAGGGCAGAACCGGATCCTCCGTTTCTTCCTCCCCCCGAGCTCTGGCCACTGCAGGTGCTCAGGAAAGGCCCGTCAACAGTCCACTATCACTGTCCGCAGACGTGCACGCTGGTTTATGGAGTCATCGTGCTCTCCAGGCAGCGTGGCCTGGTCGGGCCCGTAGAAGGGGTTTTGTAGGTGACATTCTGCCTGGCTCTGAGTGTACGGACCGCCCGCTGGAGTGTCAGCACAGTCCAGACAAGGCACATGCTCGGCAATAAGAGGGGCCGGCAGCACGATGCTTATTGTTCTTCATTTAGTTTTTACTCTGCTGCCAAAGACTGAGGCTTTGGGACTTGGAGAGAAGGCCGGATGGGGATTCAGGAGGCAGAGTCAGCCACTAACGCCTCTCTGGGCCTCAGCTGCGTCTCTGAAAAAGGAGGGGACGATCCCTCCGGATCTAAAGGCGTGTGGAGACGACACACTCGCTTGGCAATGATTTTCACATCTTAGAGACATTCACTGAGCAGCGATCCTGTGCTGGGGTGTGTCCCGGGTGACTGCCTGACCCTGTCCTTGTGGACTCTGACTTAATCGCAGCGGGCCTCCTGGGAGGCAGGCAGTGACTCTCAGTGCCTAGACAGGAACGCTTCGGCCGAAAGAGGTGGAATGATGGGACCGCGCTCTCCCCGCTAGTAAGGAGGCAGTGTCCCGATCTGAATCCACGTCACCTCCTGTGCTTTCCACCGTACCATGCTGGCCCCTACGTTCAACTAGACTTTGCTTCCTGCCCCCCATGAAGCAACTGACCCCAGGGCAGAGGACTGCAGGTGGGACCATGTACATCTCATCAGAAAATAAAGAGGAATTCTTCAAACATTTCAAGGCCAGGATTGAAATCAGTTTCTCCCCAATCCCCACCGAAGGAAAAAGGAAGTCACTGCCACTCCTTGCCAAAGACACCCTAATCCCACCTACCAGCCCACAGCACGGGGGGGAAAAAAAAAAAAAAAAGAAATGCTTCTCACCAGCATACTCGCCCATGTTGATCTCTTCTTCAAAAACATCGCTGAAACCTTCACCGGAATTGAGAAGGTCTAGTCTACCATCAATAAACTACAGAGAGAAAGAACAAAAGCATAGCAGCGTCCACAAAGAAACCAGGAAAAACGCCGTTCGCTGGGCACCCCGGCGAATGAGCAAAGAACCACCAGGCTTCCCATGACAGGAAAGGGCCTTTGGAATCGGGAGGTTCAAAAAGGCGAGTTTCTGAAAACCGGCTGAGTGTTTATGACAACGTGTAAAACCGCGTGGCACGTTTGTAAGGGTCTGTCTGGGTGCTGACCTCCCTCCTCACCCAATCCGCCTCCCCAGACCCTGGGCCGCTTCAGGCTGAGGCCCCGAGCCCTGCTCACGCCTGAGGCCTCGGTGCTCAGTGACCACAGCGCAGAAGGCCGCCCCCTCCGGATCCCAGACGCCGGCCACGCACCTGTTTGAAGAGCTGCAGCTGTGTGGCATTCTGCAGGAACTGCCTCATGGCTCCAGAGCGGTAGTGGGACACAAAAGCCTCCTCACAGAAGGTGATCGGCTCCTCCTGGGAAGCAGAGAGCAGAGAGGATGGACAGAGGGGTTGAGTGAGGGTGGTCGGTTCTTAACTGGTTTCGGAGGGGCGTCTACATCTGCCGCTTAGATGCGTGAGATCCTCCTTTACCGGGTGAAGTGGCTATTATCACTGATGGCACCCTATCCTCTGGAGGAGGAAGCTGTGTCAGGGAGGAAGTTATCCCCCAAAGTCGCAGAGCCAAAGGTCCGATTCTAAACCTTCCATATCCCGACAGCGAGCTGGTGAGATGGGACCTCTGATGCGATGGCTTCCAAACTTTTCACTTTTAGGAGCGGAGCCCTTTCTTCAGGTAGCGCCTTATGCGGAAGGAGCCCTGCTACATACAACGGCCAGCTACCCCGTGGGAGCTGGGGGTGGGGGTGGTGGCTGGGTTCTCCGTGCTTGAGGGCCCTCCCTCCCTGATCCCCCACTCCCAGCACCTTTGCGGCCCCTAAGGCACCAGCTGTGGAACACAGTATGAGAATCATTTACATGGTGATCTTAGCCAATAATAAATTAAAAATTTAAAGTAATTATTTATATGAAAAAGCAGGGATGATCAAAAATAAAATTTACCATCCAATTTTGCGTATAGTTGTTTGATAAGGAAGTTTCCTTTTACCAAACTATATTTTATGAGTCAAGAAAATGACACCCTAAGTTTAAAAAACATCCCATCTTGTAGTCGACACCTCAGTCCTTCTCTGAAGGCACCCGGAGTGGTCATCTACACAGATGAGTCTTTAGTTCGGGTGGTGTATTCTCAATTTTGAGAGATCAGACTTTTACATCTTGAACTGAAGTAAAGGTACCCCGCCCTTAACAGACTTGGTGGCAAACACAGAGATGTTTGAAGCTCCACTTTTATCCTGTTTTAATGAATTACGTGAGTGTTAAATTTACCGTCTAGCTGCTGTAAATTCCAAAAGTTCCTCCTGCTTAAATTGAGCCAATATTAGCTCAGCGCCCGGGCAGACTTACCGCACAAAGGCTGCAAGCATGACCCAAAAAAGTCAGGGTGAGGGTAATATTTATTTTTATACAGTTATCCTCTGCCTAATTTTACAAAGGGTCTGAGGCAGCTTACATGAAACCCTTAAACAAAGCAAAAAAACAGAAGTGGAAAAGACATAAATATATCAAATATAATTATACGAGAAAAGAGAATCTAGATATGCGAGTTTTGTATGATTTCTAAAATTAAGTTACGAAATTAGCTCTGAGCTCCCTGGCTGCTGAAGCAAGAAGGAAAACAGTGCAAGCTTTACGACGTGAGAGAAAAAGCAAACCAGCTCCTCAGGAAAAAGAATCCTCCGGCCACTTACTACTTTGAACGGATTCACACCTTCCTTGCCGACAGCTGAGAGATCAGCTAGTGACAGAGAGAAGCCCAACCAGAATGCCCCTCCCGCGGCCTGCAGTTTTGCTTCTGACCCTTGGGACCACAGCAGGACAATTCATTCTCTCCCAGGTGGTCTCCTCTGTGAGCACAGTGGGACCCATACACCAAATGACTCCTAATAAACATCATCCGCTCGGACGTCCTTTGTGAGCTCCAAACCCATGTCACCATCCCCGCCTAGATGGCCTCCTAGCACTTCGAACTCAAAATGGCCCAAACCCCTGATTATGACCCCATTTGGACTGTACCCCGAATCTTTTCCTTCCTTCCCTCCCTCTCTTTCCTTCCTTCCTTCCATGATCATTATGCATAGCTACCCACAGTAGTCCTATCAGACTTTCTAAGTCTCTCCCATTTTACCAGTGCAATGTCCCCCGTGTGGCCCTGCTCTCCATCCCTCTACTCCGGCACAGGCCTGACTATGGTGGTGGAGGTTTAACTCTACGTCCCTCTCCTGTGTCTTTGCTCCCAGTTACTCCAATCCTTCTGGGAGGAGTAATTTCTAAGACGCAAGTTGTATCATGTCACTGTCCTGCTCAAGAATTTTGGTTGCAGAGATGTTACATTTGAGTGGTTATTTGATTAATGTCTGTTTCTCCCACTAGACTACATGCTCCATGTAAAGAGGAATGGTACCTGTTTTGCTTAACGTTGTACGCCTAGCAGCACGTACGACACGTGCATGGGTCCTGGGTGAGAGCGGAAAGCAAGCTCCTTAGCTGGGCGAACAAACCCTTCCGAAGCTGATCCTGGCTTTCTTTTCCAGGGTCCTTTTGTGTGCCTTTATTCTGCTGCCCCACATACCTTATGCTCCAAATGCACCTCCTAATCACATGCCATGTCCTGTCCCACTCTGATCCTTGCTTCTGCCAGCTCTGTTCCTTCCATGTGGACCATCTTCCTCTTAAGCACAGGTCTTTTTGCTGCAGTCATTTACCCCTGCTTGATGCTCCCACAGTACCTTATGCACCCTTGGGTGCTAGGCAATCTCCACTGGTGTCTCCCGTGACCAGCAGCTCGAGAAGGCACATTCTCTGGGGACAGCATGGAGCCTAGCCCCTACTTAGAAGCTCAGGGATGCTGGTTAAAGAACCACAGAATGAGCTTGACTCTGGTTCCCGTCACAGGAGCCCTGTGGTCTCAGGGTGGCTGAGACACTGCTCTCGTGACGGGTAAAGAGGTCTCAGAGCACAATGCCAGATGAGTGACACTTGTGTCCGGGGAGTTTAGAGCTGCTCAGACGAAATGCTCATTGAGTTGTTAGCATTCACTGCTGGCGTTTTGGCCCAGCATTGCCAGGAAGGAGAGTCTGCTGAAGGACCAATAAAATTCAAGAGAGTCTGCAACCAGATTTGTATGTGAGGGTAGCCCGAGGCAGGATTTAGCTGCAGGAGAGCAGAAAGAATCCCATCTTTGGGGAGATATGAACATTTTGGGCCTGTTGTCTGCTTACTGGAGGTGACATCTCCCTGGATCAGATGTCTGCACTATAAAAACAGAAATGGAAAACAAGGAAATGGATACGGATGGGAAAGATTCACGGGACATGTGACAACGGGGGCTTTTTCTGCAAAGAGGTTGAAGAACGACATCGGCAGTGTCATTCAGACATGGAAACAGATACTGCCACACAGTTCAGTGCTACTGGGGTGGGGCGGGCCGCGAAATGCCCACAGGAGTCACAAGAGAAAAAGGCTCATCCAGGGCACAGGACAGCGGAGCCTGGAACGGTGAGCAGGAGTTAGGTGAGCGAAATCCACCCATTCAGGGCAACTGTTCTGTCCCAACGCCGGAAGGCGATGACACTGTCACCAGGAGTCCTGCATAAAGGTCTGAATGGCAACAGGCGCACAGGGCTCATCCCCCTGAAGCGACTCACCTCCCAAGGGAACAACAACAGCATCATCTCACCTCATCTTTACAGAATAAAGGAGGCAAAGTAACTGGCCCAAAGTCCTAGGACCCATAAGTGGCAGAACTGGGGATCTGTGCCCCCACGGCCTCCGAGGCCCGGCTACCGCCGTCACGCAGCCATCATGCGCGTGGTCCGCTCTGGACTCGGGGCTTTCCTGAGGACTCCGTTTTACCTGTTTGCCCCGCGGAACCTGCTGGGGAGCAAGAGGGTTCTCTTTATAGGTGGAACCACTCAAGTTCTCCCACCGGACACGCAGAGCACCAGCCCCTCGGAGACAAACGGCTCCTGGGAGCGGGCAGGCCCTTCGGGAAGGCTCTTTCCGCCACAGGCCCAACTCCAGGAGGCCAAGCCACCTACATCAGCTTGTCCACCCCCTTCCTGCAGGTGGAAGGGCCGCCCCTCCACTCCACTCTCTGCAGTGGAGAGGAGTAAGCAAGGTGTCTCGTTAATTCCCTACTTTGTAAGAAGTGCCGATTTAGTTCTCCCGTTCGGCTGATTAAACCTTTTGTCTACACTCTAGGCGCTGGGGCTACTGGCTGATAGGGACATTAATGCAGGGAACTCAGGCCGTGAGCTTTCAAGCTTAGATCCCATTAGCAGACTTTCCCGTCTATGACCTGACGACAGTTAAACAAAGCTGCTTAGCCCTGTCAAGGACTTGGTTACAAAAAGATAAGTTTTACTCTTAAATTATCTTTCTGATGTATGGAATCAACTGAAAATTTCATTATTAATGAGTCGATCTTCGTTAAAATGTTAAGCTGGTGACTCCAAAGGTTTTTAATATTTCCCCAAATAAACGGTTTCTACCCACAGCAGTGTGGGTACTGGTATAAAAATAAAAACTGCCATCGGATTCTTCAGCAATGTCCCTTGTTCTGCTGATCCATAAAGTACTGAATTCTTATTCTCATTCATAAATGTAGTTTTTAGCAAAATTTCACATTTACGAGTCTAAGAAAAAAAGGAGATGTTCTCTCTTTCTGGGCCTTGCTTAAAATTAAAAAGAAAAAGACAATAATTTTGGAAGATTCATCCATCTATAACACATTAAAAAAATTACCTACTATGTGCCGGGCTTTGTGTTAGGAGAATACAAAGATGAATAAAATATAGTTCCTCTGATTAACGTCGATAATCCAGTGAGGGATGGGGGATGGATGAAGGTGTGGAAGATACAAGAATGGCAGAATGGTATGTTTACAGCAGCATTACTCACACCAGCCGAGAGATGGCAGCAACCCGAGTGTCTAGAGATGAACGGGTAAACAAAACACACGTACGACGAAATATTATTCGGCCTTAAAAAGGCAGGAATTTCTGGCACCTGTTACAACACTGACGAACCCTGAAGACATGATGCTAAGTGAAATAAACCAGTAACAAAAGGACAAATACTGTCTGATTCCCCTATATCTAGAGCAGTCAGTTTCACGGAGACAGAAAGTAGAACGGTGGTTGCCAGCGGACGGAGGGAGGGAGAATGAGAAGTTGTTGTTTAATGGGTATGGAGTTTTGGTTTTGCAAGATGATAAACGCTCTGGGATGGGCGGTGGTGATAGCTGCCATAATCAAAATTTTTTTCTTAAACCTGAAAAAAGAAAAAGAATGGACCGAAGGTTCATAACTGTGGAAGCTGGGCAATGGAGACATGGGAGTTCATTTATTTTGTAAGAATTTGAAATTTTCTATAATAAAAGTCAAAAAGAAATGCTTCTGTTATCAAGGAATCCTGTCTAGCGCAGGGAACAAATAACAGTAGCCATGTGACAACTGGCACAGCAGAGGGCTGGTTTTGGCATTTTTAGTAAAGGCATCTTTAAAAAACAAACTTTTTTTTTTTGGTTGGAAAAATGATTTTGTTTTCTTGTCCTAAAAATTTGTAATCTGGAATCCAAAAAAAATTTAAAGTTAGATCCACTTAATGTAACACAACATGGTGGAGAGAGGACATGTCTTGGAGCAGAGAGCCCGGGACGTGAACCTTGATTTTGACCACATATGACCGCATAGCTATGGGATCTCAGGTGACTTGTCGTTCCTCATCTGTGACAACTACTCAGTGCTGGCCCAGCTCACAGGATTGCTTGGGAGAGTAAAACAGGTTACAACTAATAGGTATTCCACATGGATCTTCTACAAATAGCTGTTTTTTTGTTTGTTTGTTTCTTCGAGGGCAGAAATTGGGCTTTACCAAGGCTGGCAACATGATTTGGGGGACCCAGTACGAAATGAATATGCAGGAAAGAGGTGTTGCTAAGCAAAAAAGTATCATACTAAAACGCAAAAGCTTTTTCTTTCTTTCGTGGTCTCTTTCTAGACTTCACATGGTGTTTTTAAAATTTACTATTTAATGTCATTCTATGTAAAGAAAAATAAAAATTTAAATTATTAGCATGAATTTTACTGTTAACTTTATATTGTGCAATGCCAGTTTTAAATGCTAACATATGTGGAATCATATTTTGTAACTCGTATATACATTTGTATTCTGTTCTTACCAGACAGTGGAAATGCTGCACAGAACTAACTCGACTGTGTTTCTTTCAGTTCTCGACTCACGCACTTTCTACTCACATTCTCTACCTTTGCCTTACTGATGAGAATGAAAAAGGAACTGCTTGCTCCATCTTTTCTTCTTCTAGGTCACCATTTTCACAGTAAATGGTTGGCTAAGACAAGGAAGTAACGTGAACAGGAATTCTGCCAGCTCTCTGTGCTCATTCGTGTTTCTTAGAACACCACTGCCTTCTTTCAGCGTGGATGCGAGTTCTGGTTCTACTGCCAAATGGTGCCTCTTGGGGTGGTCAGCGCCCCACTTACTCAGTCGTGGACATCGACGTGCTTCCCTGGCAAGCCGGCTGGGTCTTGCTGACCTCCCACTCGCCGTGGGTGCACCGGAACTCTGCCAGGGGCACCGAGAAGCTACATTCGCTTGGGGGACGGCAAGGCTGCGGTGGACGACTTGTGCGAATCTTCTCTGCGCATGCTCCCGCCCCGTCAGCCCTCGCCAAACGCAGGTGCAAAGGTAAAACTGGTCACGAGTCCAAGATGGAGACAGCAGGGCATTAAGCCGAGCGCGGGGTGCCACGAGCAGGCGAACCTTTCTTTTCTCCCCTCTCCCTTCACGGGATAAAGACTGAGTAGAGGCTCTGGCGCCTTACTGTCTGCATCAGACTCAGCAGCATACAATGGCTTCAGGCAAGTTTGTGGGTCGATGAAAGTGACCCACAACACAAGAGCTGTTTGTGACCTTCCCCAGACGACTTTTCTTGCTTCGGCTTCAGGCAAGTTTGCGGGTCGAAGAAAGTGGGGTTTCTAAACGACACAAGGGCTGTTTGTGACCTTCCCCAGACGACTTTTCTTGCTTATGACATCCCATCCATCTCGCCCACCCAGCCATCCAGTTTCAGAGCTTCTGGGCTGTCCACCGCTCCCTAACCTCCTCACACACTCTCACTCCTCTGGCTTCGCTCCCCATGTTACTTCTTTGTGAGAACCGGACCTGATATGCGTCCAGGTGAAGAGGGCCCCAGTTCTTCCTTGAGAATTGTCCCTGTACCAATACCACCTTTTGCCAGTTAATCGCTGGCTCCCAGTGGGCAGGTTCTACTCCCAAAGGCCACTTCAGGAAGAGGCAGACGGGGGAGTGGGACACACGGAGCTGGGTTCTAGTCCCAGCTGTGCCCGTGTGTGCAAGTGACTGCACCTCTCACATCCTTACTCTTAGGACCTGTAACATGGGGAGAACTACCTGCCTCACAGGGCTGCTGGGGGTT
>NW_006441061.1:571886-574789 GCF_000325575.1 Pteropus alecto
TTGGCCATGAACTCAACCAAGTCCCCAGTGCCAGGTGATTTCTAAGATTCCCTAGGTAATTCCAATGCAGCCAAGTCTGAGAAGCACTGGTGTAGGTGGGAGTGACTAGCACAGCACCTAGACACTAGGGGTCCCCAACCCCCAGGCCGTGGACCGGTCCCGGTCTGTGGCCTGCTAGGAACCTGGCCGCACAGCAGGAGGTGAGTGGTGGGCAAGGGAGCAAAACGTCATCTATTTGCAGCCGCTGCCCAGTCCCCCAGCGCCAGCATCACCGCCTCAGCTCCACCTCAGATCATCAGGCCTTAGATTCTCACAGGAGCACCGGTCCCTGGTGCCAAAAAGGTCGGGAACTGCTGCTCTAGACCAATCAATATTCATTTTCTTAAAATTTAGGAATAAAGAAGCTGGGGAATTTGGCCCCATTTATTACCAGTAGTCCCCAACCTGGTTGCATTTTGTTTAAATGTCTCCAAATTCCTAATACAACGTTCAAGTTATGCATAAGTATGAAGGGTGCTTCCACAGCCTCCCGCCGGCAGCCGACACTGCCTCACAGGCCCCGTGAAGATCTCATGCTGAGCCCCCTGCTCGGGCCTCAGCGCCTCTCCCAGAGCGGTATCCAAGGCCGGCTCCTCACGGCGTCGGCTGTGTCGGCTGCCAAGGAACCAGGGTGAATTCCAGCCAACAAAGAAAAGGCTTAGCGTGGCGTCTGGCCTGGAGGACGCCATACCCTTCCTGGAAGGCAGGGAGGGAGGGTCAGACTACAGTAACTTCAGGTTGTCCAGGAGCAGCGGTGGTTTAGGGAAAAGAGCCAATGACAGCTGAGCACTTGCTTCAGACCAAAGTGAACCCTATGCTCACCGAGTCCTCGGCCGAACTCCACGTTCACACACGTCTCCTATTTTACAGATGAGGAAAGGAGTCCCATACAGGTGAAGCGCTTTGCCCAAGGTCCCGGAGCTGGTGGGTCTGAATGACCCCTAAGTCCAATCACGCTCTCCCCCTACGAGGCACAACGTGGTACACGCTCAAGGGCTACCAGCGTGGACTTAGGAAGGTGGTTGCCGTATGGTCACAGTCAGATGGCTCTGGCTCGCCTGAGCCAAGCCAGGTTTTGGGGTGACGGGACCAAGACAGCCCTCTGAACCTCTGATGCGATAGCCCAGGCAGGCTAGGGACAGGCTCCCAGTCTGGGTCCCTCACTGTAACAAGCCCTAAACGAAGAATCAATGTGTTATTGTGAAGCTGGCTCACTGTTCGGGTGATTTAAGTCAGGGGAAACGTGGGGCCCCGACAAAACCTACCGTGATGATGTGCAGGGGCGGGACGGCCGGGCTAACCGTATTTGCCCATTCTGACCCGCCGCTCGGGTATTGACAGAAGCCCCCACACACACTCGCTAGATTACAGTAAAGACATTCAAATCACAGGCGCGTGGGCCCACGCCTCGGCCCCTCTGCGCCAGCGGCTGCTTCCCTCTGCATTAACCGAGACAAACAGAAAGAAGTCAGGAAATTCTGATTAGCGCGGGAATGGCAGACGAGCGGGGAGGCCTGCGGACGCGGAGGAGACACAATGAGGTGGGCCTTCATGCATACTAGCTTAAGATTTTCTTTCCATAAGAAATGCAGATGGGAGTGGGCTCTGTGTGGAACGCAGGTGCGTGATTAAAAACAGCGACCGCTCACCGAGCCCCGGCGCCGTGCCGGGTGGTCTTACATGCATCATCTCACTCGTTCTTCACGGCGACCCGCGAGGCAGGTGTCGTCAGGGTCTCCATTTTACAGACAAGGAAACCGAGGCTCAGAAAGGTGAAGTCACCTGCCTAAAGTTGCAGGGCTGGTCAGTGACAGAGCAAGTGTGTGGCAGTCCGACTGGCCCTGGGGCTCATGCAACACAATGTTCTTTCTCTGTGATTAAAAGAAATGATCATGAGATCGTATCCGACATTTCAGCCGTCACCAGGGCTGCTCTAACCATTCAAAACGATGGATCGTACGGTGGTGACAAGGACAGTGGGCTTTGGAGAAACGGAGTGTGAGTTCTGGCTGCACTACGTGCTTGCAGAAGCCATCTCATCTCTGGGAGCCTCTGTTTTCTCGCTGATGGATACGCCGGAAATAATAACCCCTACCTCGTGGTCCTAGCATTCAGTACCATTATGCTGGCACATCCCAGGTGCAGCGGCTGCCACGGGCGAGATGGTGACCGCCCCGTGCAGCAGCGGAGTGACAGCTCTCTCCCCAGTATGGGAACCACACAGACACACTGAGCTCTCAGTATCGATCCCCTCCCGGCTCAGCCACCTCGGCCGCACCCGTTTGCCTCACTGTCGCCAAGAGCCAGATTCTGAGTTTTAACGTAATGACTCTTGCACGTCAAAGTCCCAAGAGAGGAAGTAGCAAACTGACTAGAGGTGAGGATTTCAGCTTCCTGAGAGGGAAAAGACAGTTCAAGACAGTATGCAGGAGAGAGGGTGGGTTTTGAGGGCCTGGTGGACCCCTGGGAGAAGCAAGAATCAACCTGAAGAGTGACTGGCGGGAGAACCAACACTGGCCGGGCAACAGGAATAGGGGACCCAGGGACCCAAAGGCTGAAGGACACGCAGATGAAACTGGAAGCACCACCTAGTCAGCAGAGGGGAAAAACGCCAGCCCCCTGCGTTAAGTGAGAAGATGGACAGACCGCACTGAAGACACGCTGCCCCCCAGTTCTTGGTGACAAGGCCCTCAGGGGTTCCCCCACAGCGCTGTCCACACACTGACTTCTCGAGCTCGCTTACTGGTTCACTTATTCATGATCACCCCTCTCCTGAATGCCGCCTACTCAGGGCCGATCTCCAGTGCCTGGGTGGGGCTTGGGGCCTGGAGGACTTCAGCAGCAGAGTTTAGGGATGAATGAAC
>NW_006441061.1:574820-585091 GCF_000325575.1 Pteropus alecto
GAGCACAAGAAGCAGAGTCGAAACCCCCGACTTGGCCTCGATTCCTTCTCCTTGTCTAGGCCTCAGTTTCTTCATCTGTCAAAGGGGAAGGTGCTGAGCTAGGAAATCTTCCAGGTGCTTCCTGATGCTAAACATGCATTGTTCCAGGCACAGAGAGGGCCTTTCTTTACACGGTCTCCGCCCCGTCACAGAGAAATGTGTCCCCATGCACAGCCCTCAGTGCAGAGTCGGGAACAGAGAGTGAACTCGAGTGGGAGTGACGGCTGTGCCACTTACTGTGCCTGGAACGTGGGGGAAGGCGCTAGACCCTCTAACCATTTTCGCATTCATAAAATGAGGGAGAGACTTCCTACCTCACAGGGTTGTGTGGGGATCAACAGGTGATTCATGTAGAATACTTAGCTCAGGACTTGACTCCTAGACAGGCTGAACACTGCCAGTCTTCTACCCCAAATGGTGGCAGTTCTCTGTCCAAAGCATGCCTGCGGTGATTCACTTCAAGCAGCCTGTTTCAGGGCGTCTGACATGTACTTCCTGACCAGGACACGTGTTGGATCAGTGCAGTCAAAACCATGACTCACAGAAAAGAGAAAAGGGGCCACCGTCTGCGGAGCCCCTGCCAGGCCGGGATGCGGCAGGCACATGACAACTGCAGCTGGAGGCTGGATCTGCGTGATGACCCTACTGAGAGGCTCTTTAGCCTCATCCTACAGAGGGAGGGCACGTGACCGGTCCAAGGCCACAGAGCTGTACTTGAAGTCAGTTCTGTCGGACCCCACAGCCCAGGCAGGGCAATCTGAGCATGCTCAGTTGCCTAAATACATTTATCTCTGGGTTTCTAGGGAATTCAAGAAAGAGCAGATAATTTCCCTCAAAAATATCCTTTTGCACATACTGCAGCCCCAGCCCAAGGAGTCCAGTCTTTAGATGGGGATCATGTATGATCAGGGGACTCCAAAGAGGCTCACTGCCCCCCAGAGCTCCATGAACGGAGAAGTGAGTGAGTCTCTGTGAGCCTCAGTTTCCTCGTCTGTAAATTGGGGCTATTACCTAACTTCATATTGAGAGGTTTGAAAAGACACCATATTTGTCAAGGTGCCAGTACTGAGCAGCACACGGCAGGTGCTCAGTGGAGGTTACTGTCCTAACAGCTCTTTCAGATGCACCTTGAGAGGAACTTTCATGCATCTTGTGTGGAACTTTCTGCACCTGTCACTCAACAAATACCTGTGACAGGGGTGCTGGGAGAGGACAGTCAAGGTGATTCTGTCGGGGTGACGTGGGCCCCAAGGAAGTCCACAGCGGGACAGGGTGATATAAAAACCAAGCTCTAGGGAGAGCAGGCGCTCGCTAGCTGGGAAAGCAGAGGTGTGGGGCCGGGACAAGGCCCAGCTGGCCCTGTGCAGTGGAAGCAGATGTCCCTGGGGTTCAAGGCGCACATCATGGATGGGGTGAGATGCTGATCCTCTCCTTCCTTATTTGGGGGGAAGGAGAGCCAGAGGTGTGAGAAGTGGATGCTGGACCCTTAGAATACAGAACTGCTGAGAGAGATGGAAAAAATAAATACTCAGCACATGCTGGCGCCTTGTCCCTGAGCCACCCACCCGGCCCCGAACAGGGTGTCCCATGTCAGAGCTGCAGACTTTATTCACAGAGGAACTCACCGAAGGGGCTGCACTCATGCAGAGCCTCACCCTCGAACCCTCCCTCTCAGGCCAGGCTGCTCCAGCAGCCACCATGTCACCACGCCCCTTCCCCTGGCTCCCAAGCCTGCAGATCCATGTGGAGTGCGCACTTGGAGAGAAGCCCTCCGCGGCATGACCCTGTGCGCCTCGCCAACCACAGCGCCTCGCTTCCCCAGACACTGTGTTCCCGTAACGTGGAGCTCGTCATAGTTCTCCAGAGGGGTCTGTTAGTTTCCTGCCTTTGTATGAGCTGTGCCCTCAGCTTGGGACTCTTCCCATCCCTGCTTTTTCAGGCTGGAAAGTCTCCTCTTGTCTGTCAAGGATGAACCCAGGGACAGCGGCCCTGGGACGCTCCCCCTTGCCTTTGCCCTGCCTTGGGCTGGGTTAGGTGGCCTTGCTCTGGGTTCCACAGCCCCTGTGCTCACCCCCACTTCCGCATGGCCATGCACTACATGGTCTGTGTGGCTGCGCCGCACGGTCTGGCCGCCGTGGGTTCCCTCACTGGGTGCCGGACTCCTTGTGTATGGGGAGTGTCTTATTCGTCTGCACACCTCCAGTTCCTAGCACAGTGCCCGGGTCAGCGCTGGCACTCTGAGGCTTGTTGAATGAGTTATTCACTGCACATAAGGCAATGGGAAGACTTCTGAGAAAGAGGCCAACAGGGTGGAAGCAAGACAGACTGACTGAGGATGTGAGGACAAGGCTCAGTGGGAGGGAGAGATGGAGAAGGTGGCGTGAGTGTTGGGAGGGGCAGGGGAAGGAGGCGGGAGGCCTGAGCGCCATCTAATTAGACCACATGTGCAGAGCAGCATCTGGCCCAAAGCGCAGCAGTTTACGCAGCTCCTGGAGTTGTCGTGGAGACAACCACATGACCAGCCTGGAGCTGAGACTCAGGGGCAGCAAGCCAGATGCACTCCTAACATATTCTGACAGAGAGCAGATGGGCAGCTATTTGCAGGGCCAAAAAATGCCAACTCCGCTCCCCTCCAGACCTGCGTGCCCTCACTGATCATTTTCATCTTGTAAAGTCATTCTTATCTGCCCTGGAACCACCAGTTCCTCCCGTGTAGGAATCAGTGTGAGAGCTGCTATTTTTGTAGTGCCCCGACCATCACGACTTCCGGCCTGCTCCTGTGGGTGACGAAATGTCACCACCTTTAACGAAGAGGTCCTCGAGGCTGGGCTCCAGTGCTGCAAGGCCCCGCCCCTCCACCTTCCCTCCTTAAAAGTGTCTGCACTCCTCACTGGTTCGGCCCCACTGGACGGATCCGGGCTCCAGAGCAACGCTGGGCCGTGTGAGGAGGACACCGGCTTCGGCGGCTGAGCTCCTGCTCTGCTGGGCACTGGCCCTGGATGTGCGCTCGGTCTCTTGAAGCTCAGTTTACTTCTCTGTAAAATGGGCTTTGTGACCCCTACACCTTCACAATGGATTAAATAATTACAGAAGAATCCTGGAAATTATAACACCCCGTATATTTTACTGGGGTAAAAGTTCTTTATCAACCTCAAAAATTTTAGGCAGTAAGCTCTTATCAGCTGAGCAGCAGGAAAAACACAAAAGCTCAGATTCTGCATGAAACTACTTTGTACCTGCACGTATGGGACGTGCATCTCGTTGATGTCTTTGGTGAGGTAAGGAAACATCGATGTTGCAGAATCGAGTCGGAATGGAATTCTGGCTCTGATGCTAGCAGTGTGATCTTCAGCACGAAGACTCTCTAGAGCCTTAGTTTCTTCATCTATAAAAAGGGAGCGATCCTTCTTACCTCCTATGAGCTAATTCTGATCATGAGAATTAACTGCGACAATATGTGTGAACTGCCTAGCACATGGTAAGCACTCAGTCAATGTGAGTTCCACCTCCCTTCTCCCTGATCCCGTAACTGAATCACACAGGGCTGAGGCTGAGGAGGAGTGAACAGCATGGGTTCAGTGAGAGCGGGCTGGAGTCCCACTTGCTGGCTGGGTGGCCTTCCGGAAGGGCTCACCTTTTCTGAGACTCAGTTTCTTCTTCTGGGGAAGGAGAAGAGGACCGAACTTGCCATATTGTGTGGTTTAAGGGAAACAGTGAACATAAAGCAGTCAGCGTCCAATAAATGGCTGTCATTACCATCCTCCTGACAAGAAATCCTCGACCCCTTGGGGACAAATTACACCTTTGATGTGGGTCTAGCCTGGGCCACAGATGCCACCCTGTCTCAAGAGAAATGAGTTTCATTTTTGAGGTCTGGAAAGTGAAGTGAGGACCCCCACTAGAGGTGCGCGCTGCCCCAGACGCCCACGAGGACAGCCGTGACCCTGGCCCCCTGGCCCACTGCCTGAGTGGCAGGCTGGGCCGGCTGGGGCTGGGCCAGGTGCGGGAGGCTCACTTATAAAGCATGGCAGGGTTCCCGCTGCCGCATGCTCGCCTGCCGTCGCAGGTGTGGGGAAGGCCCAGCTAAAAATACTGCTAACGTGGGTTTGATGTCGCCCAGCAGAGACTAATGATTGTTTTAAGTAAATATTAATTATAGGAGTTACCCAGATAGCGTGCTGGAGTGGCACAAATACTCCTGCTTCTCCCTAAGTAGGCAAAGAGACGTTTTGAAAAGACAATTTCTTATATGCCTCCACCAGGGGGTTACTGAATGGCTGGTGGGCTCTAAATATTTGGGGGTTCTTGGTTAAAATATTTTGGAAGTGTCTTTATGTGTGAGGTATCGGGACTTCCTTATTTGAGATGATCTTCCCTATAACCGACAGCTGATTCAGCTCTGCTGGACCTTTTACCACGAAAAATCGTCACAGAGGTGTGGAGAACAGATTTGCTTCAAGGCTCCACGTACTGGCTGCCTGATTTTGGGCAAATGTCAGTTCTGGTTCTAGCGCTTACTGGCCGTGTCCCCTGGGGCATGCTCCCTCCCTCTCCGAGTTTCAGTTTCCTGTGTGGAAAGCTATTTATTGGTCATTTTGATCAGCGGTTGCTACATCTAGTACCAGAAAGACACTCATGCAGGGAAGTTCTTTTTAATGCAGATTCTTGGGCCAGGGCTCAGACCTTTACCAAGCAGCACGAGTGATCTTACTGCGCTTGGGAACCTGGCGGGGGGGAGGGTGGCGGCGGCATGGGAGTAACAAGACTAACAGATGAGCTTACCAAGTGCCAGGCGCCCTTCTCAGTGTCCTACGTGCATCCACTCATTTACTCCTCATAACCACGCCAAGGGATAGATAGTATTGCTGTCTCCATTTTACAATGGGGAAATCGAGGCACAAAAATGTGAGGTAACTCCTCCAGGTTCCCACGGCAGGATTCACCCAGGGGGTCTTGCTCAGTTGATGCCTGACCCTGACCATAAGTGCCGAGAGGGCAGTGGCTTTGCGTCTCTTCATCACTGTTGTCCCAGTGCCCAGGGCAGAACTTTCTGGAATAGGTGATGGATATGTTCATCGAGAGATTAGGCACCTTTACATAGGCTGTATCTCATAAGATCCCAAGGAAGCTGAGATCATACCCTTGTTTTCAGATGAGGAAACTGAGGGCAGGACAGGGCATTAAGCAGCTTATGGGCATTTCGACCGAGAATGGTGGGACCAGGATTTGGGGTCAACTTGCCTCACTCCTTTATCTCCAGCGACAGCCTAGTGGGATGTGACAGCAAATTCTTGCTCCACAAGGCGGATGTAAGGATTCAGTGGACAGGAGACCCCCCTATAAATGAGACTGCTTTCCAAATCCTTCTGATGGACTGTCTCCAGTTCTCCTGAGCTAGTGAGCTTCGAGGAGAGGGCACATGACGGACATCTGTTGACTGAACGCAAACACACAAATGGAGACTCTGCCCTCACACGGTTCTCGGAAAAGAGCAGGTTCCCAGAGGGCTCTTTATAGTCTGCGCTCTTTCACTGGGACATGTGGACAACGCGAGGCCAGAGCGTCACTGGTCAGGGCCCCGGATTCTGACTTCCTAGAACCTGGAATCATGGCCTTTTAAGTTCCTAATCCCTGCGCCTCCCGAGTCCTTTCTGTGACAGAAAATGCCAAACGAGGAGGGTGGGGCTGCACGTGACCCAGCAGGACTTGGGACGGACTGGGCCTGGGTAACCGAACCCGATCTGGCCTTGCTCTGTGGAAATCCGCTGTGAGAATCTCCACCTCGGTTGTCACACATTTTCAAGTCTTCCAAGCTGCTGGAGGTTGTTAAGGGGATGGTCTAAGCCTGGGGACTCCGCTGGGGCTGGCACTTCCCGCCGTTCCCTGCCTGAGGCCAGTCCGGAAAATAAACGCCATCTGGTTCCCAAGAAATGGTTCCCAGCACTGTGGCGGAGCAGGTGTCTTATGTTTGGGACTATCGAATCACCACGACTGTCCTCTCCTTCCTAACAACAGCATCAGCCACTGCCATTTATTCGGTGCCCGCCCTTCGCACACTGGTATTTACTCTAGTTAGTGATACACAGGCTGAACTGTTCAGAAGGCAGCCTACCGATACCTGCAAGTCACTTTGAAATGGATCAAAAAATAGGACGTAGTGATAGATGGAGAGCTACGTGATGAAGCAAGCACCATAAAATGTTAACAGCACAATCTACATGCTAGGTATGCTGGCGTTCGCTGTAAAATTCTTTCGACTCTTCCGTATGTTTGAAACATTTTGTAACAAAATGTTGAGGAAAAATCCACAAGGGGACATGATATACTGGATTTCCGAGGGGGCAAGTGTGGTGGCTGGATGTGTTATTCTATAATCAACTAGTCTTGAGGGGACACCAAACATGACAGTGTGTGATCCAATTTATTGCTGATCTAGTAACAGGGAGGTATTAAAAGTGAGTTATAAAAGAAAAAAAACAAACGATTTATTGTACATCTGCTATGCACCAGGCGCTGTTGGAGCACTGGAACGAAAAGACAAAATCAGTCGGCGTCTCTCCCCTCAGATGGTGTTGGGAGGTCACGCACGTGAACAAAACGTATGTGACACGTGAGCGAAGGCACCTACCCTCTTTTTACACATCTGGAAATAAAGCTCAGAGAGGTCAAGCGACCTGCCCACGACCATATAACAAGTAAACGGTGTGCGGCGGTTCGCACCTGGGGATGTCTGAGTCTAGAGTCTGGGTTCTTTCTTCTGTCACCTGCCACCTTTCAAAAGGTCACTAACATCATCAAATCTCATTTGCTCTTGATGAGAGGAGCGACGTGGAAAACTGACATCCCAAGATCATTTCCAGTTTCATTCTAGTCATTCCTTTCAAAACCCTGCCCCTCATCAGACGAAGTCCCGGAACACCGGCAACCAACTGTTTTAATTCTTTTCGCTTGAGGAAACTTTCACCTTCCAAGATGGCCTCCCAGGCTTTACCTCATTTAACCCTCACAAGTCCCTGAGAGATAACTCTTGAATTCCTCTAGTTAGCATGTGCCCAGGGCTGTGAGGGCTGAAAAGTTTGGCAAAAAGAAAAGAGAAGATGCCCAAAGACAGCATTTGGATGACAGAGTTTTGACTGCACAGCCCGGGCCCTTCACTGCCCACTTGGCCTGTCTGCCCAACCAGGGCTCCAAAGGCCTTTGGCTCACATCCTCTCCAGGGGCCGAAGGGTTCTCCATCCTGCTCTGGCACTCTGTCAGGAGCCTGTTGCTTCCTTTAGAGGTAACTGCAGAGTAAGTAATCTGCGGCTCCGGCCAGGGGGGCTGTCAAAAAGACCATTCCGAGAAACCCTGGAAAGAGCTTTTATTTAGTAATGACGGATGGAGAAGGCGAATGTCAGCTCACTTCACTAGCAACATATTCCCTGGAGTCAGGATAGACCCGTCCCCCAACCTCCCCCGCCGCCCCAAAAGAGCTAGTAATCTGAGGTAATTATGAACTGAACAGAATTGTTTTAAGAGAAACACAAGGTAACAGGTTTTTCTGCCGCAGGGCTACCTTCTTTACCTTCTAAATATTCTTATTCCCCAAGCCTTCCCTCTGCCCCTGTGAGGTGGTCCTGGCTGGTTCCCAGGCCTCCTAATCTCCTCCCCAGCCCAGCCCTCTCTGCCCAATCCTGTTGCTGGGCCACCCCTGAGGGATCTTCCTAAGGTGCCACTCAGGCCACCTGGGCTGCGCGGCTCCTTGCTGCCTTTGCGAGGGCTTCGAGGCTCTCAGTTGCATGGGAGCCCCCAAGGCCCCTCCAGCCATACCTCCTGACACTTCCCCCTGCAAACCGGAAGTCTCAGTCATTGAAAACTGCCTGCGGCTCCTCACACCCCTCACTGTTTCAGACCTCCCCACTTCTCCCTTCGCCGGGAATGTCCTTTCCTCCCTTCCTCCTCAGGCTAACTCCTAGTCACCTTATAAGGCCAAGCTCAGGTGTCACGACCTCCAGGAAGCTGTCCCTGTCCCCACAGCCATTCCTCTGGTTTCCCATGGTACCCAAGCCTACTTCTCTCATATTTACATACAGTTCCCAGCCTCCCTCTTAAGATGTGAGGTCTTTACAGGTAGGGAATGAACTGTCTTACGGTCCACAGTACTCTTACCAAGCACACAGCCTGACACACAAGTGGCACTGAATACTTGTGTGTCAAATGAATGAATGACCTGTCTACAATCCTGTATGGGAGTGAGTCCCACGAAATGAAGCTGCTCTCTGAAAAGTAAAGGAATACCAAGATAGTTCAAAACAGACCCACACTATCCCAGAATTCTTCCTGAAGCAGACGGCATCACAGCAAGGCTGCAATTATAGACACGCGTGCACACACGTACACGCACACATTGTTTAAAAAAAGTCGTAGAATGCACTTAACGCTGGTTTTTTTTCTTATTGGAAACCTGTTTACAATCTTGTCCACTGTCAGTCTTAAATGTCACTTTTCAGAAAGATGGCTGCTGCCAGGAGAAATTTATTTTCAAACTGAATCACAGCATGTTCATGCAGAGAAGCGCCTCTTTTGAATCTCCAAATTGGAGAAAATTCAGAGAAGAGAAAGCGAGGTGATTAGAATCTGCAGAGGCTGATTCAGGAGGGAAAATTAGGAGGCTAAAATATGCACGGCTGAGCTAAACGGCGGCTATTAGTTGGTGGAGACGCAGGATGGCAACTGCCTGGAAACCTAACGGAGCAGTGAGGATGCACGGAAGGAGGTGGACACGGGGCGAGGGGGCGGGAAAACGAAATGGTGGGAGTCTAAGCAACAGGAAGGAGGCGCACATCACTGACGGCCTACCTGTGCCAGGTGGCCTCCCTCGTTCAGCCTTGCCCACTCGCTATCATGATTCCTATTTTAAAGGTGAAGAGACTGAGGTTCTGAGGGACTAGGGTGGGTTCAGGGTCGACCAGCCACCCCGCCACCAGTTAGCGACTACGAAAAGGTTTGCCTTAGGCTCGCGGTCCCTGCTATCGATCAGAGGCGCGGTGATCGGGCATGGCTTCCTGGAGGGCGAAACACTTGAGCTGAATCTAATTACGCTTCTCTTGTGCCTGCTCAGAAAAGAGTTGTCAGCTTTTAGAAAAGTGGATGTGACCGCAGCGAAGCCTCTTGAGCAGATCCCCGTCCCCCGAGTCTGTGAGGTACCCATCCTCCATGACAGGCACGCTGCGTCCTGCCTCTCACACCCGTGGGCCAGGTGATCCTGGGCCAGTGTGAGCCCAGCTGCCTGCCTCCCCTAGAAAATGGAGCTGATGGCGCCAACCGCACCGGCACGCTGTGAGGCCTGAAAGGACTGGCATGTGACAGGAACTCAGTACGAACTTTTGTTTTTTCCTAACGCTAACGGTATACACGTTGTCAATCATTCCCTTGGCCTGGCAAACGTGTACTCATCCTTTAGGACCCAACTCAAGGGCCTGCCTTCCGGAAGCCTTTCCCCAATCTGCAAGGAAGGGTAATCCTTGCCTGTCATTCTTTAATTCAGCCGGAAGTTGCTGAGAGCCTCTTGGGGACCAGCCACTGGGCCACCATGGTCAGCTACCCAAGGGCAGTCAAGCGGCCTCATAATGTGTAACTACCACATGGGATAATGGCTTTGAAGGAAAGGTTCCCGCTGCTGCCAGAGCATACAACAGGGTGCCAAGACCCAGTCTGGTCTGGAGGCAGCGGAGAACGTTCCCGGGGAAGTAATGTGAGCTGAGAAAAAGTTAAGCAGGAGCCCCCTGGGCCCCGGGAGGATGGGAGGGCGCAAAGGGAACTCAGAGAAGGCCGGAGTGGCTGCAGCACAGAGTCCAGGCTGGAGGGGAAGGCTGGGCAGGGCGCACACAGGCCTCTCAGGCCAAGCGGTCCTAAGGAAAAGCAGAAGCCAGAGCGTGGGGGTGGATGTTTGCCCTTTGGCAGGGTCGCTGGCCTCCGTGAGGCCAGTGTTCTGCCCGGGAGGCACAGTGCAAGCAGGGTACCGACCGAAGCAGCTGCCGAGGGTCCAGGCGAGAGACCACGGAAGCTGCGGGGCAGGAATGAAAGGCAGGAAGGCAAGAGCTGTTGGAGGAGGTAGGAGCTGATGTGGACTGCCGCTGCCTGGACCTGGCAGGCTGACCAGGCTGGGCGCACTGGAGAGGCGCGTAGGAGCAGCTGGGATCCCGCAGTGCCCCCTCCTTCCTGAGAGGCCGGCAGAGGCCCTGTGCGGGGAC
>NW_006441061.1:585137-586699 GCF_000325575.1 Pteropus alecto
CTGGCACGGAGAGGTGCTCCAGAGATACCGGGGAACGGATGGATGAGGGGCTGCTCAGCTCTTGCACCCGGCTGCCTGAAGATCCCCCATGGCAACCGCCAAGAACTCAGGCAGCAGGCTCCAAGCGGAGCAAGGCCTGTACCCGGCCTGCCCGCCTCTGTGTGAAGACCATCGCTTCTGGAAAGCGGAGGGTTCCCGGCCCGGGCCTGGGGCTCTGCCAGGTGCCCAGCTCTTGGGTGCCCAGCTCTTGGCTGACCAGGTGCTTGCTCACTCAGTGTCTCCCAGTATCTGCCTCGTGCTCGACCTGTCGTGAAGTGTCCCGTGTTGACTGATGTCATATCCTGGATGGCTTCTGAGGGAGCCAGTCGGAGAATCCCAGCTCTGCTGCTCGCTATCCACATGAGTGTGGGGAAGGTTCTGGCCCCTCAGCCTGTCTGTGGTTGTTGACACGGGACAGTACAGCCCGCCTCACGGAGTGGTCACGCGGAGCAGCCAGATCTTACATAAAGTGGCACAGGGCCGGACACGTGACAGGCTCGGTGGTTGGTACCCATTTTTACTATCCTTATTTGAGACACAGCTTTGTTTAAAAAAAAAAAAAAAATTCATTCTCAGTCTCCTAGGACTGTATGGCGCACTGGTTAGTGTCTCCTAGTAATCACGGTCACCCAGTAGAAGCTATTCAACATTCCCTTTATTCATTTTAAAATACATCTAAATCTGGTCAGAGAGACCAGGTTCCGGCGAGCTGGCCGCTCTGGTCTCTGGGAGGCCTACGTGCCTGTCCTAAAAGTTTCTCATTCAGTCCCCAGGGAGCCCACACCAGGAAACCGTGTTCCCAGCCATTTAGTTAGCCTCGGTCTAGAAGGCCACACGGTGAAGGGAAAGGGCTTGGTCTCTGCAGGCAGGTGGACCTGGGTTTGAATCTTACACCCAGGTGAAGCGACGGGGTAGCTCGGAGCGAATCCTCACGCGGGGGCCGAGGACCGTGGTGAGGACTTGCCCGCTGAACCCCCGTGTCCGAGCCCTCAGAGCACGTGCGGAGCCCCACTCAGGCATTTCTGTGGCCCTCCCTCTGACACTCTCCCTCCCCTGCCTCAAATCTTTGGCTGGTTGTCTGGCCTTCAGGGTGGCTGTCCCTCCATGTGCCAAAACTGACTGAGAATCTACTATGTACTGAGTGCCACGCTAGGTGCAGGGGAGGGTGCAGTGGACAGGAAGTCCAGAGTCTTCACTTTGCATTTGAGGGCCCCCCCGCCACTCTGGTCCCTGCCTCCCTTTCCTGCCTCAGTGCCCCTCGCCTCCGCCCTCATCTGAGAGCTGCAGGTCCATGCATGCTCGTGGCATGCTCTCCCCTGAGCCTTTGTTCAGGTTCCTTCTGCTCATGTCCTCTACCTGCCTGATTGTGACTCTTGCCCGCTCCTGGCCTCACAGCGTGAGCTTACCTCCACTGTGGCCCTCTGTGCACAGTATGTCACAGCGTGAGCTTACCTCCACTGTGGCCCTCTGTGCACAGTATGTCACAGCGTGAGCTTACCTCCACTGTGGCCCTCTGTGCACAG
>NW_006441061.1:587476-625433 GCF_000325575.1 Pteropus alecto
ACTTCAGCTCAGCACTATCACTAGTGAGTCACAAGGCTTAGCAGGTGTGGGCAATAATTAAAGGCTTCAGCAATCTACCTGGGCAAGGTATTTTTGCCTCTTATTCCGAAGAGGAAAGTCTCTCTGTGGAGAGCAGAGGAGCTCATTAATGAGACTAATTAGGTGTAAAGGGGGTAGAGGCTGGCATCAGCTGCAGCTTGGAGGAGCTAATCATTAAGCTCTGTAATCTCCTGCACTGAACACAAGCAGATCAGGCGCCGGGGCTGCGAGCAGGGCTCCCGCACCTGAGTACCTGGCCACAGGCTTTGGAGAGGCTGTGAGGCCCCACCTCTCCCCCTGCCACGCTCCGCCAGGAGATGCCATGCATACGCACGAGCGCGCGCGCGTGCACACACACATACGCACACACGGCATGGGGTCAGCTTCCAGGGAAAGCAGCCAGATCATCCAAGAAGATGCTTTTCTCTTCGTGTTCACTCTCCTTTGAGGAGCGTGTGCTGAGAAGCTGTGCGCTGGGTTTTACAACGAGCTTTCCTGGATATGAGGCATGGATTAGAGATATCCTCCTTGGCCTCCACGTGTGGAAGAGAGAGCTCTCATGACTACAGCTCCAGGTTTTCTAGTCACCACCGTTTAGCCAGCATGGGGCAGGCTGATCTTTCTGTGTCCATCTCCTCCCTGGCCTAGGAGCTCGCTGACCCACGGACAGGGGGCCGATTCCTCCTGGGAACCAGAGTGGCTGGCATCCCCATGTGTCCCTGACGCACCGGATGTGAGCAGGACGGATGGCGGGGAGAGAACAGATGGACAGATTATGGCTCTGCCGCTTTTCTCAGCTCTGAGGTTTTGGTCAAGTCGCAACCAAACCCTAATTTCCTTATCTGTAAAAGGAGTATAAGATGATCCTAAGATGATCAAAAGCATAAACCATTTGTAAAAGTAGTTCATTTATAATTATCATATGATTAAAATTTCAGTAAGAGTGAAAATTTAGCAAAAAATTTCAGGGCAGTGGAAAAGCTATTCCAATGAAGTCTCACACTGGGTTTGAGTTACGAAGGGCAGGGTACCCCGGGCACGGCCGTGGGAGAAGGGGGTTTGCACTTGGAACCTGGGCTCCGAGACGCCGGCGCTGGCGTGTGTGCGCACTGCTCACAGAGCTCACTCACACGCCTTTGGGCCCTGCTGCCGCCGGACCGGGAGGGTTTCCGTCTCCGCGACAAGCCCTTGGAGACTCCTGGGAAGCAGGGAAGGAAGCAGCCTGGCTCCTTGCCTCCCCCACGGGCCCCATCCCACAGAGCAGCCCCTTCAGTCTTCTACACCTGCAGCCATGTCCAACGGGAGCTCCCAGAAAGTCAGCGCTGATGGAACCACGTGTCCAGCTCCCTTCCCCCTCCATCCTCTGGGCACCCTCCACCACCGATCCTGCCAATCCCATCCAGCCAAGGGGTGGGCATGTGACCCTGGTGTGGACAACTGGAAGACCCCATCCTCTGGTCACAGTGATTGGTTCAAGGTGGCCCAGACGTGGCCAAGCAGCTTCCTCCGAGAGCTGATGCACGGACCCGGGGTTGGCGGGGAAGGGCCTCACTTCACGCTCTAAGGACCACTCAGGCCTTTATGCCTCTAACGCAAGGCAAGAGAAAGCTGGAAAATAAAACAGGCAAAGGAAGGCCAAGCCAAGTCCAAGACCAGACGACATCATCTGAGCTCTTGCATCCAGCCACGCCTGTAGCAAGGGAAGCCTTGGCCTTCTCGTTACGTTAGCTAAGAAATGTCCCTCTTGCCTCTTTTGCGCAAGTTGGTTTAAGTTGGGCTTCCACCACGCACAGCCAAGGGAATCCAAGGCGAGGTTTCACCAAGCCGAAGGTCATTTCAGTCAGCCTGCGGGTTTTTTTTCCCTCGATACTTTTTTGCTACCGTCCTAACTAGAATTTTGTTAGGACAAATTCTCCAAGCTCATTTCTCCCCCTCCCATCTTTTAATTATGAGCCAAAGTCCTAGTTCTTGACCCAGACAAGCAGAGGCGGGCCAGGACCCACGGCTGCTCTCAGACCCCTGCCTGGGGCCCCCAGACAACTCTCCTGGACACAGTTGTCCTGTGGGCACTTTCTGGCTCCCATGTCTTCCTTATAAAAACTTCTGTTTGTTTCTTAGTGTTTTTTTTTTTTTTTCCTTGAGATTCCTTAGAATGTTTTCCACCATTTTCTTAGTCTGAACAACAACATCACAAAAATACGAATATACACAATGTCCTATAAAATCAATAGCTTTAAAATAATTTTAAAAAGCGGGGGAGGAGATAGGGTCACCCAGCTCTCATCAAGCAGTACGAAGCAATCTGGGAAGGGATGCTGATACGTCTGGAGCCCTTGTCTTATGTACGTATCACGATCCCCATTTTACGGATGAAGAAACTGAGGCTCAGAGATGCTTAAGTAAGTTGCTTTCCATCACACCGTGGCAAATGCCTACTCCTTCCCCTTCAAGGCACAGCTTATGCGTTGCCTCCCATGTGACCTGAAGCTTTCCGCAAAGCCCCACAGCTCTCTGTCAGGCGGTCACCGCAAGGTGTCCTCCTGTTGGTTACAGGTGGGCCTCTACCATCAGAAGACATCTCAAGACAGAGACTGTTTTTCATTCATCTCTACATTCTAGCTACTCCTCCCCCAGCTGTCTCCCTGCCTGCCAGCACCTCCAGGCCTCCCTCTTGTTCTCCCTGGAGGGAGTGAGGCTGGGTAGGAGAAGTGGTTACAAGACCAGAGGGAGCATGGACAATGGTAATAAATATGTAAAACCCAGAATTCATCACATCCAGCTAATTCCAAATGCAAAAGACACCACACTCTCTGAGACAGAGCCCAACAAAGGAGTCTGGTTTGCAGCAGACAATTTGAAGAGTAGACCAGAAATGTTTGGTCTGACTCAAGAAAGTATTCTCTTTTTGACGGGCAAGAAATCCAGAAGGCTTGCCATCCTGGACTAATTTTGTGGCCTAGGGATCATCGCCCACCCCACCTCGGTTTTGGTTTTGGAAGAGTCCCTCCCTGTGGTCCCTGAGAGGCCTCGCCACCTGATGGCACTGGACTAGGCACCCTCTGGACAGGAACCTCAAAGTCTGTAAAGCAAAGGATGTAGTCTCTTAGAGAAACAGTGTCACAGCAAGATGTTAACATTACACAAAGTAAACTCTGACCTCTGGGGGAAAAATGCTCCATGAACCACGAACGAAGGGAGCGTCTCTCATGCAGTGCACTTGAAAACAGGCACCTTCCCGCAGTGTCTGCCTTCACCTGCCATCCCCAAAGAAAGGGAGAAAGGGCCTGCGGAGCCCCCCCAGGAAAGGCAGCTAATGCTTACAATTTGGCCAGGCGGGAGGTCTGCAAACCCTCCCCTCTAGCTTCCCACACACGAAACATTTCCTACAGGGAAGGCTTCAAAGGCAGGAAGGGGAAAAAAAGATTACCCCTCTGCACTGTGTCGGCTGAGAGAACATCTTTGTTCCCAGTGGCCCACACACACACACACACACACACACACGCATGCGCGCACACACACGTATGCATGCACGCACACGCGCGCACACACACATGCCTGCACGTGCACAGCTGCAAGAAAGAACCGAAACTATATGCCTATATAGAAAGGAGGGGAGAGGGTTTGCAACCAAAGATGAAGGTCATGCCAAAAGCACGTGATGTGAAGTGAGCAGTTCAATTCCTATTTCTGAACCTGACTAGGATTAAGGAGATTAAGGGAGCTGGTGTGGACTGAAGCGCTCCGTGTGAACTGCTGAGCACGGCAGTGGCCACACTCAGGAAATGCTCCCCCGGCAACTCCCAGCACTCGCTGGATCGTAATGACTGGGTGACCGGGTCTTCATCACCAACTCTGGGACGGGCCATTCTTCAGCGATGGCCAACGAGGGAAGACTCGGGGGACACTGGACATCTCTCCTCACCTAGGTTCCCGAGCTTCTTCCCTGTCGACTATCTCAGTGGCATAAGCTCCAAATAAAGTGCTGTCTGCCCATGGTGCTGAAGGTCCCAGTTAAATCTTTTATGTTTTCTTTTATTTAAATACAAAGGTCAAGTTCAGCCTTTATCGGTTGTTAACACTTTAGTAAAAATCAGTTAATCCATTTGGTGTCTATAACCAGAACAGGTCACGACAGATTTTGTTTCTTTTTCTAATAGGTGATCGGGCAGCTTGGGGGTAGGGCTGGGGTGGGAGGGGAGGAGACTACTTTAGATACAGCGCAAGCCGGTTTTAGTAAAACATAAAACATCTAGAAAAATTCAGCCTCCATGTGGGCAACGTGAAAAACTTGGACTGAACGAGCTGAAAGGGGGGTTTGTAGCTGTTGTCAAAACTGTTGGCCACGTGCTCCGGGTGCAGCTGAACTCTCCGCTCTGCTCTGCTCTGCACCCGCATCGGTAACAGTGACTTAGATAGAAACACAGAAAATGCTGATCAAATCTGTGAAGGGGGTGGCGACGGCAAGGACTAAAATCATTCTCAGGAGACCGGAACAATGGGCTGAAACTAACAAGTCGAGATGTATTCGGGACAAACGTAAATTCCTACACTTAGGTTAAAAGTAGCGCCGGAAGCACTAGTTGAGGCCGACCTGTTTTAAAAAGCAATTTATACGGGAGGCGTAAAAGAGGCAGAGTTTTATGTTCGATATGTGTTCAGCAACGATCGACGGGGAGATACGGTTCAAAGAGAAGAAGGAGGCCACGCACTACGTTCGCAGACGTGGGAACGCTCAAGCCACACGCGAGCGCAGAGGAGCCCGATGGAAACACAGCGCGGGACGCAGGTAATGTTAAATCTTCCACTGGCGCATTCGAGAAGTAAAAAGCAGCAGGGGCAATTCTAATGGTGTATTACATGGTACTCGAGGTTTACGCAAATCATAATTTCAACATATAATCTACAGATTTTGGAAATCGATGGCTCTGCATTCTTTTACTCACACACAGTCTTAGAAGTCCGGTGTCTATTTCACCCTTACGGTACGTCTTCACCTGGACGAGCCACGCCGCAAGGGCTCAGGCAGCCGGTGGCTACTGTGTTGGATGTCGCGTGGCTAGAGTAAGGGCGGGAACAGGCCCGCCAAACCCTGTTCTCACCACACATCTGGAACAGCTGGTAGTTTAGGAATTTGAGGAGGGACCACGGCAAACTAGGGCCCTTCAAAGACCAGCTGAAGGGCTGGGGTGAGAAGGCTCAGGGCGACATTCTAGCCCTGACAGGAAGGCCCGGAGCAGTGCTGGTGGCGTGTGGCTACCGGGCACAACATGAGGACTCCTGGATGAAAACTGTGATAAGATCTGGGCTCTTTTAAGAGTTTCCCTGACATCAGAGGTGTCTAAGCAGAAGTCGACTGCCCTGCAAAGGAGGATAAATGCTTCAGTAGGATGACGGGTGTTCTCTAAGGTCCCTACCGACTCTTTGAGAGTCAAGGCTTGGAGACACTAAGTGTGATTGATCGTGAAGGAAAATGTCTGGCTGTCCAGCCAACAAAGCAGACACACCCATCTAAAGATGCCTGCTGCTTCCTGTGGTCTTCTTGGGAGGAAACAGGTTTGTTCGGGCCGGTCCTTATAGGCTGCCTGTGCACTAATGGTTGTCACACGCAGGTACTGGGGCCTTAGTGTGCACAGTCCCCGCCTGTAAGCTCACTGGCGAGGTCTGTGGTGTGCGTCTGCCTGTAAGCTCACTGGCGAGGTCTGTGGTGTGCGTTCCTAGCGTAATGTTGTCAGCCTGCTGGCTGTCAGCTGACAGTCGTGAACAGAAAGTACTACAAGAAGGGTCTCTGAGACCCTCCCCACTTAAAGACTGTGTGAATGCTTCTCCTGCCATCTCAAAAAAACGAACACTTCCAGTGGCCCTTATGGACTTCAGCTAGAAGGGCCTCCAGCCCATCTAAGACCCTGGGAAGCCCAGGGCCCTGTTTGGATGTCTCACTATCCACTGGTCATCTGTACCTGAATGAGCCACGGACACCTCAACATCGACATGTCCCAAACTCAACCGCTTTTCTCCTACCCTCATCCCCCATCTTTCCTCTGCGACCCCGATTCGTTGAGTTTACTATGAGCCAGCTGGCTCTGTCTCTGGCCTGGGTGTTGGATCTCGCACCCTAAGGGAGAGGTACATGCAACTAACATAAAGGAAACTGGCTGAAAATCGAGGCTCCCAAGGGGCTTCTGTTGGGGTGGCAGAAGAAGACACAGAGAGGAACCCCACCTGGGGGAGCCGGGGAAGGCCTCTCTGCGTGCCCCCCTCTCTGGGGGCCACCAAGGACTCTGATGGGGCTGCTGTCACCAAGGTGCTTGCAGGAGAGACAGATAGGTACACAAAGTAGGGTGATAAAGGGCTCGGGTGTGAGGACGGAGGCTGCCTGCGTAGAAAGGAGGTCTGAAAGAAGGGGCTGACTCCCAGGAAAAGCATCACAGAGGAACGGGAGGGTGATGCTCGCGTGGAGCCTTGGAGGCCTGGTCAAGCAGACGCTGTGGGGCAGAGAGCGCAAGGAACAGCCCAGGGTGCTCAGGAAATAAGTCTCTTCACAGGGGACGTGGGGTGATGGAGGAGACTGTGAAGTGAAAAGAGGAGGTCACCGGCCGGATCACCGAGGTCGTAGGTGCCAGGCCAAGGAGCTGAGACGCTGTTCGCTAGAACCTGGGGGACACGGAAGAGTTTTGGGATGAGAGTGGTCAGGAGTTAGTGTACCTTTTTTTTTTTTAATGCAAGATTTTTTTTTTTCCTTCTGCCTTCATTTTAGTAAAAATGAAGCATTATGGAGCTGGCAAATCATCTCTGCATCCCAAAGACAGTGCGACATGTGATAATGACTGTGAAGCACGGCTAAGCCTGTTAGCAAGGCTGACCAGGGAGTGAGAGGCAGGCGTGATGCATTACCTTTCGCCATCGCCTCTTTGTTTGAGGATCATTAGGAAGGGAGCCATTAGAAAAATGCTGGCCAGGTAATAGGAGGGAAACGGGCCTTGGCAGGGCTGTGTTACCCATGGAGAAATTAGCAAATAAAATTCAGAGAAGAAAGCAGGGCTTCTGTGCTTACCCAATGAGGCTCTTGGGGAATAATGGCACACGTGGCTACCACCTGAGGAAGCCTTGATGAAGCAGCAGACTTGCCCGGCATTCTGTGACAGGCTTCAGGTGAGCAGAAGCGTCCCTCCCAAGCAAGGCCGTGATCGCAAGGCCCCTCGCAAGAGCTGGCCGTTCACCCCTGAACCACTCTCCCAGGCACCGGGTTACGCATGAGGGATGGTGCCTCTCCCTCAGGGGGGCTGGCAGTGCCTCTTCCCATGAAGCTCCCACTGCCTGACGTGGGGGCATTCCGGCCTCAAGGGAGGCAGGGCAGGTCTCGTCACTCCCATTCCACACCAGACAGGGGAGGAAGGGATTCAGTTTGTTCCTGCATCTGTCCTCTGCTAATTTGCTCAGCGCCAGGGTCCTCTCGTCATAGTGATCGCTCAGAACGCCAAGAGCGTGAAGGAGGGGAGGGGACTCACTGGTCAGAATGAAAACTGGGAACTGCCATTATGGCAAATGGGGGTTGCCCAGACAGTGGCGCCATCTCTCCCGTCCCTAATTCTCTTAGGCTGCAGACACTCATTCATCCAAAAGACTTTCAGGAAGTGCCTTGGACGGCCAGGAGCTGGAGATCAGAGGCGAATAAGTCAAGCCTCTGCCCGGAGCCACGCAGTCGGTCTGGCGCTTCCAACAGGGGTGTGCGCACCTGAGGAACTCAGCTTGGGCGGGAGCTGATTTCTGCGGGTCAAGGTTGGACACTCTGCCGTAGGGGTGTCTGAGAAGCACTGCTGGGTGACGAGGAGCTGTTCCAGTCACCGGAGGGAGGTGGACGGGCTGTGGAGAATGGTTTGGAGGGGAGAGAGTGGAGGCTGGGAGGCCAGAGGGCCGCTGCCGGTTCCACCATCACTTCATGAACCGCTGCTGGTGCGTGATCTTGGTGGAAGTTTGAAGGAAAAGCAGACATCTTGGGGGGAAGCTGGGACGATCTGTCTCTAGGACTCTAAAAACATTCCACGAAGGTTTCTGGGGAAATCCCGTCCACCAGGGGTGCTAAACCCCAGGGAAAGCAGGGATCCAGGCAGGCAGCCAGGGGCTCTCGCAGTTCCTAGTGGCTGGCAGAGCACACCACTGAGCGGGCCAGGGCTGGGGGTCTCTCAACTGACGCTGCTTCAAGTGCCAGGAATTTTCACGTCACTTTGTAATGCTGGAAGAGGCTCCAAACATGAGGACCCCCACCGCTTCCTACTTAGCTAAGAAGACCAACTTTCGGTGCTGGAGCGGCGTAGCCTATCTGGTCCCTGGACTTGGCCCGCTCTGAGGTTGATACCTGCTTCTGCCACTTGCCAGCACCCAGGGGAGTCTGGGCATCCAGACTGCGCCTTCTCTGATCAAACTCGTCCGTCCACGAGGCTGGCAGGGTTGGTGGTATCTTGATTTCAGATGAGAGGCCAAATAATTTTGGGGGGATTCACACAGCTTTCAGGGCACAGCTGCAGGGCTAGAACCCAGGACTCTTAATACTGAGGTCAACGTTTTCCCATGGCCTCTGAGGAGCTTTGGCCAGAGGTGGCTCGAGGCTGCGGACACACATTCGAGAGCGCGGCTAAGAATACGCTTTTGGTTTGGTCCTCAGACGATCAAGGCAGATGCTTCCTACTGAGGACACGCGGCTGACAGCCCCACTTCCCAGCCTCGCACAGCTGCCTTCTGTCTGGAAGCCCCACCTCACCTCCCAGCTACTCAGCCAACTCCCATTCATCTATTCATCTTTTAAGACCTGCCTCCTGTCACCTTCTCTTCTGAGAGGCCTTCAGGCTTCCCTTTTTTGTCCTTATATATTCATCTATTCCAACCAATCACTGTCTCATTCAGATAGTTTTCAAATGTCTACCTCCCTCACAGGACTTGAGCTCCGGGGCGAGGGTCTATGCCTTATTCATCTTTTTATTACCAGCAGCCAGCAGTGCTGGACACACATCTGGAGTCAAATGAATGCTTCTCAAAAGTCTCTTTTTCTCTTCAAAGGGAAAATTGAATAAACTGCGGGTGTTCCGAATTGCCACTTCGTCCAGTGAGAAAGACATCTTGGGGAGGGGGGGGAGGGAGTCAGTCCGCGTGGTGGGAGACCATGGCACTTCCGCAACCCGGAGGAACCCCCAGATCACATTAAGTGATTAGAAGGGGGATAGGTGAGACTTTCGGTTCTTTCGGGGACAAGCGAGAGTCCTGCTATTTGAGACTCCTCCAGCTCTCGTCCGTCTCTTTCCTTCCCACTTCTCCCGCTGAGCGATCTTCACGGCCCCCGACGAGCATGGAAAGTAGCTCTCCGAGCGTTTCAGAGCACTATTTTTCTATTGTTTTAATGGCCCCAGTAAGGGCACCATTGTTCCTTAGCGGTATACACACTTCATTCTAGTAATTAGCTGTCAGAGAGGACCCGACAGCAGCCTAATGTTGTCCGCTCAAATCATATTAATGAAATGCAATCCGCTCAAATGTCCGGAATGCATATCTGTAATTGCATTAAGCAGAGAGACTGGGGACATCAGGATCAAACTTCAGTCTCCGAACAGAGCGTTACGATCAAGCACATTAATCCATTATTTCTTCAGGATCTGACAGCCAATTAATATACCAGGCTTTCATACACCGGGCAAAGGATTGATATCCCTGTCATGATTCTGTTTTTAAAAAAACCATGAAAATGACTGTTTGTACTCAGGGATGTCAAAGTAAACGCTGGGTGTAATGTCTCTAATCAAAACCAATTGTTCAAAGGTGGAAAGGTAAGAAACAAACTTTAGAGGAGCACCGTCGTCTCTCCCAAAAAAGGAAATGGAAAGATCTGAAAGCCTCGCCGCTTTCCCTGGCACTTTTAACAAAAAAGTCGCTCAAATTAAGTACTAGTCAGAGTTCAGAAAAACTAGGCTTCGTCAAGTGATTTTGAACGAGACGTGTTCGGTGGGGGTTCATTTTTATTTTTAACGCAAACAGGTCTTCATTTTAAGGATTTCACCGGTATTTACAACGAAGCACATAAACACACAGAGCAGGACGGCCCCGTCCTGGGTTTTCCTGCTTCACTTCACAGAACACACTTTGTTAATCACCGAAGCTGCCTGACACAAATTAGAGCTTCCGTGGGACTGAGAATGCAAAAATGAGAATAAATACCTCTTCAAGCCTCAGAACTGCACGAACGTCCTACGAATCAGACCACTCGGAAGAGTGTGCAGGTCAGCGGTGCATTCGGGACTGTGATAAGATTTAATTAGAAGCTGCTATTAGGACACGGCTATTGATGCGAGGAGCACGCGGAGATAACCCCGCGGCCTACACCGCCGGTGCCCTTGCCGGGGCCCGTCTGGGTGGGGCTGCTTGAAAGCACACTCACTGGGGGCTGAGGACAGAAGAAGCACTTCTGAGCTTCCCAGGATCTGGACCCGGCCTGCTTCTCCATCGAGGCCTCCCGCCACTCCCCCGCCTCCTCTGGTGTGTTCGGCCACACAGCCGCCAGTGCTGCTCGCCCCCACGACGGGTCCCTCCACACGCTGTCCTTGAGAACGACCTTCCGCGTCGAGCCCGGCATCCCTTTCTCGGCCGGGTTTGGCACGCGTCCTGTGGGGCTCCACGGCCCCAAGGCTGGCTCGATCACGGCACCTACCGATGCTGTGCCAGAAGGGTCGGTTCCCACGGCTGACTTCCCTTACCTGAGCGTGCACGGCTAGCGCTTAGAGGGGACTGCCCGCCGCAGGGCCCCGCGTGCGCAGTGACCCAAGAGAAGCTTGCTGAATCCAACAGAGCACGGACCTTTCTAGGGCTCCTGATGTGGATTTCCACGCTGCTTCTCCACTCCTCTGCGCAGCCGAGTGCCTCGCTGGCATTATCGCAAGTGTAAAAACTAAATGTGTCGAATCTCTCTTCCATGGCGAACCATAGAAATATTAGCTGTTTCTAGTTTTATTTCCATAGACCCATCTCCCTTCCACCTAACGAAACAACTCCACTCCTCGAGTTAAGTCCCAAACCTTGGGAAATGGAACTCTGATTTTACAAGCAAAACCACCAGAGCAGCGGCTGCCTCGCTGACCCAGAGCCGGAGCCGGGAGAGGGAAGGGCTGTAACCGCTGTGCGAGGGGCCGTAGGAGTGCACGTGAGAGGTTCAGGGTACGAAGGACGATGTGTGAGGTTTTAGGGTTCGTGTCGGAAGGACACTTTTAACAGAGGAATTTCATTTACATGCTGACAACTAAGAGATGGTTTAAATATGTAAATCCTTGCGTGAAATAACTGCAGGGGATTCTAATCATAAAGAAGAGTTCTGTACAGCACAGGAGGGTGGGGAAGGACCAAGGGGCACTTGACGTTTACAGAGTCCCTACTATGCGCACTTGGCACCTACTAGCACAGACTAAACACATCTCGTTTAGTCTTCATGACCATCCCTGTGAGGCAGGAATTGCCAGCCCCGCCTTATCTGCCTTACTCAGGGAGGGAGAGTACCTGGTAAGGCTCAGGGAGGTATAAGGTCGCCTGGTGTAAGTTCGCCGGTACACAGGTCAGGGGCAGAGCTGGGATCTGAATCCAGGACTCTCTTGTCCATCCTTTCTCTCCATACCACGTCTTACCAAAGGTCAACACTTTTTCTCTCGCATAAAGAGTTTTAACTACCATGAAAGCAAAAATGCTATTTAAAACAACCAGGGGTATGGAAAAAGATACACAGACGTGAGCAGAGGTGTAATGCGGAGCGCCAGGCCTCGGGGCCCGCCAGGCTGGCACTCAAGTCCTGGTTCAGGCACTTCTAGATGCTTGGTTTTGGGCAAATCATTCAGTCATGTTCAACACCTGGTTTCCTCACCTGAATTACGGAGGTAAATTCACATACCATAAGAGTTGTGCGGAGGAACTAATGAATTTAAAACATGGTGCCTGGTACATGGCAACAACTAACTGTTCACTATTTTTCTAGCCCTTTGTGCGAAAAGGCAGTATTCTAATCACTTTACAGATAATGACTCAATTAATGCTCACTACAACCCCAAGAGGTAGAGACTATTATGATTCTCATTTTACAGATGAGACAATAAAGAAATTAAGGACTCGCCAAGGACACTCAGAGCTGGCGTCTGTCTGGACCCTGCAGTCTGCCTCCAGAGCGCACGTGCTTACCTACCACTTTCTCCTGCTCACAGGTCGATGGCGATGGTGCTAATTCATCCTTCGAGGCTCAGCTCAGGCGCCTCTTCAGGACAATGCTGCTGAGCAACCTCTCTGGCAGAGCTGGCTGCTCCAGTAGGACTTCTCGGCCACGTTGAACACCTCTGACTCGTCTACTCATCTCTGGGCACCTGACAAGAGGGGCCTGTGTCCTCCTTTCTCTGTACCCTCAAAGCCCAGCCAGAGAAAGCATCCTGCCACTCAGTGAGCAAGGACATGTGGGCTCCCTTCACATCTGGGCAAATAAAAGCCCCACACTCATTCCAGTGAGTCAGGGTGGGGGTGTTGGTTAAAAAGCAGGAAGTCTAAGCATTTATTTATTTTCACCCTAGATTCCATCACTGGAACGATTTTAAACGAGGCAGATCACTTAGAACATAACACGGTCTCTAAGTGAACAAACATTTGTAAATTCCCTCAGAGCAGACAGACGTAAAAGGCCTCCAAGGGCCCCACACCTCAGGGTTCCAATCACGTCCAATTGGTAGGCAGGGTGGGATTAGATTTTTCTTAAAAGCGAATCAAGGCAACAAGGGCACCAATTTCAAGTTCTATATAAATTCTGCTATTTTCTTTTTAAGTGGATCATCAACATTCAATTCGAAAGAGAAAAATAAGCTCACACATTTTCCCCCTTCACTGTCCAGCAAACTCCTATTTATCCTTTAAAACCCACTGCAGCACACGCCCTGTGAAGCCTGCCCTAATCCTCAAAGAGATTTGATCTCTCTCTCTTCTGAACAGGCTTCTATCACTGCACTTACCACGCTGCCCTGAGAGTTCTCCGTACGTCTCTCCCATTGAACAGCGAGGGCAAAGACGACGTGATGCCTGAGTCTCCAGCTCTAAGTTCAGTGGCAGGACTAGAGTAAGGTCTTGACAACACACACGCCAAATTTAATGCAAAAACTTCTTCACTCAAACCTAGGTTTCTCATCTCCAGCATCAAAGCCAGGATCTAACCACTAGGCCCCACTTAGCCCAGAGCCAGCATGCTGTACAAAAAATAAAGCCCATGCATGTTCTAATATGACCACAGAGTGACATTTCTGAGCAATTTCTTGAACAACCTCCTCAGAATTGTTTAGGGGGAGGAGTGAGCAGACAGACTGAAGTTCAATTCCTGGCTTTGCAACGTCTAGCTGTGACCTTGGCTACTTAACAAAAACAAAGCCTGAGGTTGCTCAACGATTGAGCAGGAATAACAGCACTTACCTTACAGGGCTGCCAGGGAGAGTAAATGAAATAACGCAAGTAAGGTGCTTCGCACTGTGCCTGGCAGATGGTCAAGCTTTTAAATGGAGGCTATCTGGGGCAGGCAGTACAGCTCAGTGTCAAGATCATGGACTTAGGAGTCAGACGGGTTTGAAGACTGACCATCAGCCAGGTGACCCTGGGATAGTTAAACACTCTCTTTCTGCCTTTTTCTCCTTACTCATCAAAGCGGAACGAGAGCAATTACCTACTAGATGGTTTCAAGGAATAGTTGGGAGTGTATGTAGAAGTACCGAGCACGGTCTGTGGCACATAGTAGGCCCTCAACAAATAGCTTCAGGGAGCCGTGGGAACCTTGGCATCAGTCTTCATCTTCTGGCTCTGGCCTCCTAACCCCAAGCCCAGTCCTGTATCAGTCACCACCGTTATCTATGAGCCCTTGAGAGGCTGCCAGGCAGATGACTTTAAGTATCAACATCTGGCCCGCCTCCTACTTGTGAGACTCGTGTAAGGTTCACGTATCAGTGTGAAGAAGGAGCAGATTATATTCAGAGGGGGTTCTCCTTGAAATGCACCTTGAACAACTCCAAGTGTAATTTCATGTCTAACTACTTTCCTGATCCTGATGACATCCCCCCCAGCTCCAGTTCCTCCTCCAGGCCAGAGTGATCCTTCTCAAACAGTGATGGAATCTTGTATTCCTAATGACTATGGCTCTCTAGTGGGGCTCCTTATCTCAAGCTCCACGTCCTAAAGTTGATGCAGACAGCATTGATAGGTCTTCTGCCTCAGAGGAGTCCTGTGGTCAAAAGTTCGAAAACTACTGGGTTAAACCAAGTTTAGTATAGGTTATTGCTGAGGCATATGTAGTCTTTATTGTACATGATGTACTTCCAAGAGGCGAAATAGGTCGTTTGCATTCCCAGCGTCTCTTGGCCACAGAACCCTTTTCACTCAAAGACCATCCATTATTAACAGTTTAAAAACCATGGGCATACTCCTTAGAATGGGACTGCTAAGATTTTTCACAGGCCTTCCTTTCTAGTTTTATCCTTTCTTCTGCCCCTTCCTCAGCCCTCCCCCATGTTTCAATAGTGCCGAGCTCATTGCTTTGCCCCAAAACGTTGCATCCTTTTTTCCTGTGCGTCGCTGCCTAGAATGAGTATCCCTTCTCCATTTGCTGAAATGTACTCACCTTCAAGGTCGAGACAAAATATCACCTCCTCCTGCCTCTTGCCCATCTCTTCTACCTGCTAACTCCACTGCCCGGCCCCAGAGCACACTGTAGGGATCCCTTCTAACGAAGGGATGATCTCTTACTTTTTGCTTCCCCCCATCCCCACCGTGGCAGATATGCTGCCAGGAGGCAGGGCCATGAATGATTTGTCTTTGTACACTGGGCACTAGGTCTGCACAGAATAGGTGCTCAGTTATGCTTAGTAAATGCTAAGAAGCCACTGCAAGCATAGTAATAACATTTTTTTTTTTTTAATATGGCTTAAATGCCTTAGGTTTTATAGACTTAAAGACTTTCTATTTCTCGGAACATAAATCCTTAGCATCTGACTATAAAATTCTTAGTGGATTTAAAAGCATCATGTACTTTCTGCTCTACTGAATACAGAATCTGAGAAAGGCAGAGCCAAGAGGCCTTCGGAGATCTGCTGACCCTGCTCTGTCATTTTAAAGATGAAGAAACTGAAGCCCAGAGAAGGGAGGGGCTTGCCCCGGGGGCGGCTCTCCCGATGCCCAGGCTGGCTCTCTTCTGCAGCTGCGTGGTCTACGCCGGCCATTCGCTAAGGGGACAGAGGTGACCAAGCAGGGTCTAGCAATCCAAATGCCTCCTCATGCCTACGGAACTGAAAAGAACTTCTCCACAATGACACCAAAACAGTTCTGCTTGTTAATTGTGGACTCAACAGTCATGATGGGTTGTGGCACATGTAAAAAAGGCTACAAAAAAGCAGTGACAGTATGACACAAGAAAGGCCCCTGCACCCACGAGTTGGCTAGTGTTCACTCTTGATGTTAAACGATGAATTCTTCAGTGTCGCATATTTCTTCGAGATAACTCTGAAGGGACTCCGTGATAATTTGGCATCAATATCCAACTTATGTTACCTAACATATTTTCGCAGCTACAGCTCCCTGCATGAGATATTCTATACGGGCAGATCTATGGTGATTGGTAAATTACAATATGTACAAGTACAAGCGCTTCTAGGAAACGGGGCTTTATGTAAATATGTGATATTTTATACAGAATCCAGCTACCTACATACACACGTTGGGGTAACGGATGTGTAAACAGATTACCTCGGAGAAGATAAGGTTTGGCTTTAGAAAGACTTAGGCTTACTTCTTTAAACGATGGAGTGTACAGTGGGATTTATAAGTACCCTCTACATCTTGTGGCACATAAGCAACGCAGCTTTACAAGAGTTAACATATCCCGACCAGAAGTCCTAACAAATTGAATCTTATTTAATTAGATATTGTATTTGGGGGGAAAAAAATGAAATAAAATTCTTTCATTAACTAAACCAAACTCCCTTAAAGGCAACAATATGTTCCTCTCTGTCAGGACAGAATGGAATGAAATCTTTATTTTAATTGGGGTCAGACAAGGAGCCATTTGGCTTCAGATGCTTTGTTTATCAGCCCTGAGCTTTATGGCTGAACCGGAACGTGAAATGAAATATTCCATTACACAATTGTTCCACTTAAAAGCCCACTTTCCCAATGGTTTTTCATATGCTAAACGCTGTAAATATAGCCCAAACTAGCTTGAAATTTAGAAATAGAATATTTAAAGATTCCCCAGTGACATGATGATCCCAAGATGACCTTGGGTCAGAGGTGCTATTTCTTCCCTGCAGCAATGTGGCTTCCTTTAGACAAGTGCCCTGCGATTGAGAACAGTAGGCCAGGAACGCCATCCACTGTGCCACAGCTCCTCGGGGTGCATGACAACGTCCCCTTCATGTACCTGAGCTGGAAGGTTCCAGATATGACGAGAATTTATCAAACACCTACTATGTGCCAGGCTCCGAGAGACAACACAGCATGGTGATCAAGAGCGAGGACTCTGCAGCCAGACTCTACGTGGGAATTCCAACCTGACGCGTCCTAGCTAGCTGACTTTGGGCAAATCACGCAACCTTTCTGCGCTCCAGGCCTCTCATCTGTATGATAGGAAAAGTAATAGTATTCACCTGGCAGGGTGGTTGTGAGGATAAACGAGTTCCTACGTGTCAAGTGCTTTGAAGAGTGCCTGGCACAAAAGCGGCGCAATTATTAAGACTGCTGTTAAGGATTTCCACATCTGTCCTCACGACAACTTGCTGAGGTGAGGGTATTTACGGCTGGAAACACACTTGCAGCGGGTAAGTCATTCGTGGCGGGTTGCACAGCCATTTCAACACTGGCTTGTCTTTAAGTTTGGGGCTCTTTCCACCAAGAGCTTTTTGGACAAACAGAATAAACACATTCAGGATTCAGAACTGAGAGATGGCTTGAAATTTCCACACGCTCTTAAAAAAAATCAGCATCTTTATTATGACTGAGGATGACAATAGTTAGAAGTTTATTAAATTCACTCAGTATGCGTTTATGTGCAAGATTTCAGGCTATGAGCCATTCAAGTTGATCATGTGAAATTATGACTTCTTTCCCCCAAATGCATTAAAACAGGAAAATATTAATAGAGAAAAACTATCTTATTTTTTTTTTGTCTTAAAATAACTAGTGTTCAGAGAGTCAAAAGGCAGTTTCCATTTCCACTGTGGAATTTCATTTGGCTTTATTCAGTTCCCCTTAAAAATGCGTTCACTCAGAAAACAACTTTCAAGTCCTAGCATCAAAATCCATCTAGAGTTGCAGGATTCTTTTTCAAGCACATCGGCAATGAGTTAATGATGACATTATCTGACAGCTCCCAAATAACACAGGCAAAGAGAGATAGAACTAATCGAGAGAATACTGCCTCAGCTAGACTTGGCAAGTCCAGAGCCAATGTCACACCAGACAAGGCTCCTAAAACGATACTGAGAAAGTAGCAAAAGTTTTGGCAAAAGGTACATTTTTTACTTTCATTTTTGGTGATGACAACGAGGACATATTATATCCACCTGATAGGAAAGACCCAAATTCTAGCATGTCTTTGAAATCTGCATTCACGCATGCTCACAGAAAGCATAGCCATTTCAAATTAAATGCATCATTCATGGTTTGTATATTCCAAGATGACACCTAAGTCCTCTCTACGTTTCCCCATTTTCTGTGAAATGCTCTGTTCTGGAAAATGTAATAAAATGAGCTGTTTCCGTAAATTCACAGCAGGTATTTTGATTTGATGGTAAATCAGCTTTCTTTACTATTTTCATATAATTGTGCCAAGATTTTCTGACACATAAAAAAAGATAAGTGGACATCCATGCGTATGTAATTCACTAATTGCACATCTCCAGTGGGAAAAATGCTTATTTTAAAAGTTATTGATTCTCCTAAACAGAGTTCAAAGCAAAGGTGTCATGAACATCTAAATAAATATCAAGGAAGTGTCAAAGGTAACCAAGGAGGGACCAGGTGAAGTGTTAAGTGTTAATTGTATCTAAAAAAGTATAAAAGAATAAAGGAAAAAGACAGATATACTGAACCTCCAATTATCATAATGCTGTCTTCTTCCTAACACATTTTCAAACTTGAAAAAAATATTGAAGCCAGAGAAACTGAGAGTAGAGTACCCCCGGCTGTGTCCTGCATGCATCTCACACTGCGTGCACACTGTTTATTTAAACACAAATGTAAAATTAGACTTATAAAATGCACGTTTACGTCACAGTAGATCATCAGCCTCCAAAAGGCACAGTGAAGGAACAAAACATGACATGAAGAATGAAGGGGAGAGAAGAGAGGGGACCCCTCTGTGTCTGTCTGATTGGGTAATAGGGATACCGTTTCAAAGGCGAGTACGGGGGCGGTTCACCTGACAATCATCACCCTCGCACACGCGCCAGTGCATGTAGGTAACCTGCAAAAGTAAGGTGCCTGATGGATAATGAGTGTACGCACGTAACCATGGGTGAGCTCTGGCTCTGAGGGCAAAGAAGCGAGGCATATATATGTCAGGAAGCTTCAGTCAGCTGAAGGGGTTCACTGCCAGAGAGTGATACCTTGCTGGCCTGGACAGTACATGGAGCTGGGAATCAGATGGGTCTCGTCTTCTAAACTGGCACCAGCTGACCAAATAAACCCTTCTGAACCTCAGTTTCCTCATCTGTAAAGTGGGGATACAAATCTTTGCTAGAAAAGGCTGCTGGGAGGATTAGAGATGCTGTAGCACAGTGTCTTACACAAGGGAGGCGCTCAACAATAAGGAACTATCAGTGACTGTCCCATCTTCATGACCTTGGTTTTTAGAGCCTTCCCTCCAGGCTGCAGATGGATGGCACACCCCCAACAAACATACAATGACTCGCACCTTTACTGCTCCTTGGGTGGCACCAAACAAGCCTGTACAATTTCAGATAAACTGACAAGAGGTAACAGCCTGCCAATTCTCCAGCTCCGGGCCAGACTTTCCGCCCAAACGCCAAGGCCTGTTTTTCCAGTTGAACACGGGATGCCGCCACTAGAATGACCCATGCATTCCTCAAAGGTGACACTCCAATTTTGAATTCTTTGTTTTGCTCACCACTCAGAGGCTGCATTCCAGACGTCAGCCAAGGAAATCTCCACTAATTTACGTGTCCAATTACATGCTCAGGGTCACCTCCAAACCTTCCATCTCCCGAGAAGCCACGTACTCGGGACGAAACTACATACAAAGTACCTACAGCTTCCTTGCCTTCTCATTCCTCCTCGTCCACCTCTTCAAAGACTCATCAACTCAGAAGTCCAGACAAATGTCCCAACTGCTGCTCCTTTCCCCAGAGCCCCTCCAGCACTGCCGAGGCGAGGCCCGTGCATCTCACCTTCCTGGCTCTGGAACGTGCAGCCAGGCTCGGCCTCGCTCTCCTCCCTCCCACCACTGAGCTCCTTAAAGGCTGAGCCGGTCTTGTTAATGCACACGCTCCCTGCATCTGCTCCATACCAGGCTCCTAGTGGGCATCCAGGAAAGTGGGCTGAATTCGTTGCTCACAACTTTGCACACATCATGCACGCATGCACGCACGCACACACACACAGAGTAGACCGATAGAGCAAAATACCAGACGGAAAAACCAGAGAGTGAGCTCTCACGGGCGGACCCCTCAACGGAACACGGACGGTGCTGTTTGCGCGGCACTGTCCACTGTAATAAGCACGTGTGTGCCTGTCACTTTTGTGACCAGCAGCCGCATGAGGTGGTGGTGGTGGAAGGGGTCATTCCTGGTGTACAGGTGAAGGAGCTAGGAGGAGAGTGACCCAGGCCTCTGGACGCCACACTGTTGGCCTCTCTGCCAAACCAAACATCACCCTCAGCCACCACAAATGCCCACACCTCGGTCCTTGCCCACATTCCAGCCACTGGCATCGGCTGCTTCCAAGGACGAGTGCTGTGGGGCACGAAGGGGTGCTTTGGGTCATTCCTGGTCTACAGGTGAGGGAGCTAGGAGGAGAGTGACCCAGGCCTCTGGACGCCACACTGTTGGCCTCTCTGCCAAACCAAACATCACCCTCAGCCACCACAAATGCCCACACCTCGGTCCTTGCCCACATTCCAGCCACTGGCATCGGCTGCTTCCAAGGACGAGTGCTGTGGGGCACGAAGGGGTGCTTTTCACGAAAATAAGAAAAGATCCTTAATAGCAGGAGCTTTTTAAAGATAGAACAATTGCTTCAGGAGGAACACTCCCTGGCACCAGAGGTGTGCGAGCAGCGGCTAGAAAGGCCTCACGGGTGGGTGTGTGGGTGTGTGTGTGTGTGTGTGTGTGTGTGTGTGTAGAGAGAGTCGAGCGTGGAACAGGTGATAAGGCCACGAAGTCTTTCCAGCGTTGAGAGTCTCAGATGCAAGACACTGATTAGGAACACACGTGAGCTCAGAGCAGGTGGGGACGCAGGCTGCGCAGAGGGCCCGCTGCACGCTCTGCTTCCTCTGGTCGTCAAACTGCTACTCGTACCGAGGGCCCCAGTCAAATGTCCCTGCCCCTGGGATGCTCTCCCCGAGCCCTTCGCAGGGTGACTCCCTGACTCTCCCAGTAAGAGGCCAAATGTCAGAGGCATCAGACCTGGCCGCAGTCCTGGCTCTGGCATAGGAAGGGTGGCCTCAGGAAAGCTACTTTTACTGCTGTGAGCTCAGCTTATCGTGAGGACCTGTCACAGAGGAAGTGCTCAGGAAGTGGCAGCTGCCACAGTCTGCACTGCAGATGCCCTCTTCACTGGACGAGATCATGCAGAGGACAGAGCAGCCGCCCTGCCAGAGTGGAAGCAGTCAGCCATCGACTGATGACTGCGGCGGTGGCGCAGCGGGAGGAGGCCCGGCTCCGGGGCAGACCATTTACCAGCTCTGAACGCTGGGAAAGTCGCTTCCTATGTCCAATCCCCAGTTTCTTCACCTGAGAAACGTGACCGACGTTAGCATCTGCACCTCCTCCCCCCCGTTTGCTGCGTGCGCTAGAGGCTGTTAACTACATCAGGGACTGCACGTGGCAGGGCGGGCCTGAGGTGGGACAGGAGAGGCGGAAGACTGTAGCCCAGCTTGGCTGGGGGCCTGCGGGGCTGGGGGCTGGCTACGGTGCAGGGTCCCTTGGCTCTCAAAACAAAACCCACCAGTTACCAGGGCCTCGTGACTTGAGGGTTTCCACTTTGCTTGTGTGTGGACGCTGTGTGCGGCCCAACACATGGGAAATCAAAATCAGAGAGGAAAATGACAAAGGGAGAGAAAGAAGAATATAGAGGATCGAGCAGGTCAAAGTGTTCCTGGAAAATAAAAGCTCCAAACAAGAACCAGCAGAATGGCGAAGAGGCAAACAGACGATCAAAAGCAAGAGAACAAGCTGCGGGCCGGGAAGTCAGTGCCAAAGAATTGATTAGTCAAACATATGAATCTCTCAGGCTGAAGTAGAAATATCACAGCCCCGGCTCCTGACTGTGGAGCCCTCTCGTCATAATGGGAGCTGTGAAGAGGCCGGGGAATAAAGCAACTTTCATTTTTCCTCTGTGAACGCAGAGGGCCCGGCCCCATGAGGACCTCGCCTTGTGCTGGCTTCGAGGGGGAGCGTGGCCCCTGGCCACGGGAGTGGGGTGCGAGTGAATGGGCCGGCACTTGGCTCACTTCACTTGAAAGCTCAGAGGCCTCTGCAGACACACATCTCGGGCAAGAATAGCGTCCTGGGATGTGGACTTAGAGATTCAAAGGAGGAAAGGTGAGTGTCCTCAGCGTCATGGGGACTTGAGTTCCTCCGCTTCTCTGTTCGGCGCTCCTTCCGAGCTGCATGGCCCACCGGCTATTCTGGCAGCCAGAGCAGAGTCGGCGCGTCGCACATCTCAACAAAGCAGGAGCCAGAAACTTAACAGGAATGATGTAACAGGAAGACCCAAATCTGTGGGGTGGCCCCAGAGAGGGTGGATACAAAGTCTGGCTGGCAACAATCGAAAGCTGTAGGCAGCTTGGAGCAGTGGAAGGAGTGTAGATTTGGTGCCAACAGAGGCTGATTCTAATACTAGCTTTGCCATGAATGGTTCTTGGCCAAATTACCTCATCTCTCCGAGTCTCGGTTTCCTAAGCTGAAAAATGGGGATAACGAGACATAACTTAAAGCTTTAAAGATTGCTGTGAAGATTAATCCAAGTGAGATGTGAAGATGCCTGGAAGCGTGTCTGCCTCACGGTTGTGCAATTTAAGCAATCTGAAGAAGACACGCTGTCATTTTTTAAAATATTTCTGATATTCTGGAAACTAGAGAATGAGCTACATAACTTGTAGCTCTTCTCTGAATGGGCTACAGGACGGAGATCATCTAAGTTTATTACTATTGAAATGTCATTCTGAGGACTGTTCATCTTTTCGCCTGTGAGCATCCCTGACCTGGACTCTGGGAGAGCTTCTCTGCTGACTCTGATTCTCAGGGCAGCCCAGGCCCCCTCGTTTACTCCACACCCACAACAAGAATCAGTCTGGCATAGGGGAGGGAGCTCAGGCTTTAGCGTCAGAGACTCAGGTTGGAAGCCTAAATCTACCATTGACTCGCTGCAGTAGAAGGTCAGTTTCTAAGCTCTCTATACACGTTGTATGCATGTGTTACTGGAAATTTCAAGTAGGAAAAGCATTTTTTTAGGGTGGATCCCAAGTGACAGGTGAGAGCCAACAAAACTGTTGCAACTGGAAGATTCTCTACAGACCCAGGGCTACACCAGAAAATTTTCTCAGTCGAAACCATCTCTTTTCCTGGTTGCTAGGAAGGCCAACGGAGGCCTACAGCCTGAGGACAGCAGAGCTGGAAGAGTCTCTGGATCAAATCCTGTTCATCTTTTCTTTTTATTGTTGGAGAAACTGAGACCCAGAAGGGTTAGGCGAATTGCCCCCAGGTTATACGAGGAACTGAAAATACTGCTTTGGATTGGTGATGCCCTGATCTGGCACCAAAGCCAACATACAGAGCTTTGCTCTTGACCACTGTAAGAAGGTGCTGGCCGTCTGCCTCACAGATAGGATGGGTTGGTCAGTACAGTGGGCCTCACTGCTGTCTAGATGGCCAATGACTAGGAGAAGAGTGGGACACACCCCCGTTGACGATTTCCTTCACTGCCCACTAGGATGTCTGCTTGAGATACATCTTAGATGAAAACTCAAAATGTTCCTCGTCTCCTCGCTGCAACCTTGCCCAACACCTGTCCCCAAAGCCTCTATTCTCTAGGATGAAAAAGGTAAGGTGGGACAGCTGCTGTGTACACGATATTTAAGAAAGTAAATGTCAATGATCATTTTAAGAATTTCCAGCCTGAAAAAAAAAGTGTAGCCTATTTCATAAACAAAGGGCTTATTAACGTAATATGTAAAGAGTTTCTAAAAATCAAGAAAAAGATTAATTGCCCAATAGAAAAATGGACAAACGAGTTGTACGGTTTACAGAAAAATAAACACTAATTACCCTTAAATGTAAGAAAAGCTCGATCTCACTCACAATAATAATGACGTAAATAAAATTTCTCTGAGACATTACTTTTTACCCATCAGATTGGAAATATCCACAAGTTTAGCGACATACTCTATTAGTGAATAGATATGTGGAATAACAAGACAGGAATGAAAAATGATGCAATCCCCATGGAGAAGAATTTGGTAATATCTAGGAAAATTACGAAAGCAATTACCATCTGACCCGACAATCTCATTTCTAGGACCCATCCCAAAGGTACACTTAGAAAAACACAAAATGATATGTATACAAGGTTATTTGTTGCAACATTATTCGTAATAGCAAAGCCTATAGGACACCAATGTGGCGCCATGACACGTCCACAGTATGGAGCACTAGGCAGCTGTGGAAAAGAATGATTAAGATCTTTAAACGCTATTATGGACTGATTTTCAGGGTATACTAAATGAAAAAAGTCAGATGCAGAACGACGTATGCAGCAGTCACTTTTAGTAATGAAAAGGGGTTATGGAGGAGGGAAAAAATTGGGGTAGGAGGAATTAGGATAAAAGCCTGATTTCTCTGAGGGAACCTTATTATAGATCTTAAATCATGTAAAGAGTTCACATGATCAAGAAACAAAATTAAATTTTAAAGAATTCCTAAAAATTGAAAAGACACTGAAACGAATGAGCCTAACTATACATTTCACTGGTGACATAACCACTGGGAGACAGCAACTGGCAGACCACACGGACGGTATTCTAACTGTACCTCCTCAGGGGCATTCTTTAAGGACAATAAGCTCAAAATAATCATAAATTTCATTTAAGAATTACTGATACCAATAAAATTTATTTTTAGTTTTATAACCATTATGTATACATTACATGATAAAACAAATAATTATATTGTATTAACATTTTGAGGAACCAACATTTTTAAGACAGTAGAAAGGTACAAATATAAAAGAAAAAAAGTTAGGCAGAACTTCTGAAATTTTAAATTTGAAAAGAAAATACCGGTATGAACTCTTATTTTTCTTTCAAAAAAAAAAAATATATATATATATACGCCTTAACCCTGACCACTGAAAAGCTCTGGAAGTAATGACAGAAGTGGTGATGACCATCTCTAGTGTTCAGAAAATGGTCCCTAAAGACCATTCCCAACTAAGGGGACCAGGGCTTATTGACGAAAGGTCCGATTCCACATCTGGGACAGGAAACGTACGAGATGAAGACCTGAGGCATCTTGTCGTGCTGGAATACGGTCATGAGTTAACAATCAGACGATCCGAACTGAGGGGCATTATACAAGACAACTGGCCCGGCCTCTTCGAAAATATCAGTCATGGAAGACCAAAATCGGATGAAGAGCGAGGGGGCCGTTCTAGATTAAAGGGCAGTAGAGAGACATAATAAAAACTAAACGCAGTTGTGCCATGCTTAATTTGAACTCAGGTATTAAAAAAAGGAAAAAAACAAAACAGTTATAGAAGATTTTGGAGTCAAGTGGGCAAATTGAATATAGATTACAAATTAGAAAATATTATTATATCGATGGGTAATAAAGGCTCTGGGGGTATGATAAACAGTGTCCTGATTCTTAGGAGACACAGGCTGACATATTTGAGAACAAAGTGTCATGATATCTGTAGCTTACTTTCAAATGGTTTAGCAAAAAATAAAACGAAAATAAAATAAAAGATGCAGTGCATAGATATATTGTGAAAAACAATGCAAATGTGTAAAACAATTATCAGTGAATTGAGGCGAAGGGTAAATGGGTATTCGCTGTACTAGCCTTTCGATTTTTCCATAGGTTGAAATTTTTTAAAAATAAAGTTGAAGGAAAAAGAAAATGTCAGATTTTTACTTTCAGAAGATCTTATTAATATAAGTTATGGGTGAAATAGATTTGCCTTAAAATCCTTCAGAAAAAAAAAAGGTAAGTCTAGAGGGATAAGAAATAAATAAAATAAAAATGTTGACGGTTGCTGAAGCTGCATGATGGATAGATGGGGGATCTTTACTCTGTACTTTTGTGTATATTTGGAAATCTCACAATAAAAAGTAAAAATAAAATAAAGTCCCAAATTCAAGAAAAGTTATTTGCTACAAATTTATAAGAAGGTTAATATCCAAAATATAAAAAGAGCTCCTGTAAACAAAAATGGAAAACACTGAGAACCTAGCAGATAAATGGGCAAAAGGCAGGGTTCATAACAGAAAAATAAACACTAGGCTCATAAACATGAAAAGAAGTTGAATGTCACTAGTAATCAAAGAACCGAAAACTAAAACGTAATTCAATTTTAAAACAGAATTAAACTGACTAAGATAAAAAATAAAGACTCCTAGTGTAGCCTGGAATGTTGATAAAAATGAACAGTAAAACATCTATGAAAAGTAATTTGGCAAGTGTGTTAAAAACTTTAAAGATAGGCATACCCTTTAATCTAGCATTAGAATTATTGGAAATCTAGTTTAAGGAAAAACTCAAATGTCAATGAATCTCCATGTGTAAAACTGTTCACATCAAAACAACAACAAATATTTAAATTTCCCTTGAGGGGCACAGTTGAGTAACTTGTGGCACATTTAAGCAGAGGAATTCTACAGCCGTCTACAAAGACAATATCTCATGGTGTGAGGAAAACCTGAATGATGAAGATCACATAAAAAGAGAAGGAAAAAAACTGTATTGACTATGAGCTCAATCATGTGGAAAGGCATAAACACATTTGGAAAGAGATGCGCCAAAATTCAGTGCTGGCCGCCTCGGCACGGTGGGAAAGTGAGTAACCTGGCTTCCTTACGCTTTTCTGTCTTCCCCAAGTTTTCTGCAATGAAAATGTTACTTTTATAATCAGAAAAAACAATACACGTTATTATTTTTTTAGATGTTGTCTCAACCTTTGCCCCGGTGTAAATTTTTGTGATTGTTACTAAAAGAAGAGAAACTTCACAAGTGACTGGATAGCCCTGAGTGACACTGGGGACTCACCTATGCGGGATGGATTTTAACTAGCACAAAGGACCCTACAAGTAGGAACATTCAAAGGCAATTAGTTGGTAACGATATTATAAATAGAAAAGGAGCCAAATAAATGTTTCCTGGATATCATTAATTTAGTTGTAAAATAGATTCAGAGTTGCTCCGGTAACCCCATATACAGAAGGCACTCATTATAAAGACAGCCAAGTATTAAACAAGAAAATGTAGATGCGGAGATGGCTCTGCCGTACGCAACTGAGATATTCCCACGGAGACAGCAGTTCTCAAAATATCACCCTCAAAAACAAAAGCTTCACGTAGGAAAACAATCCCAGTGCAATGCTAATTGAGTTGGTCCTGTCTGCGGCTCCCAGAAACCAGCCCTCCTCCTCTCTGCTCTGGCTTGGTCTGAAGACTATGACCCGCTACAGACCACTTCTTGGAACTTTCTTGGTTGTAAAGTGGGCATATTAATCTACTTTACAAAAAAATTACTGTATAGGGGTACACAGAAGACTGAATGCCCCCAGCACAGCGCCTGGCAAGTCCTATCGATCCCATCTCCAAATGAGCCCATTTCCCTCCCTTTCCACCGTTACCACGTGAGTCCAAGCCACCTCGTCGCCTGTCTGGGTGATCAGAGTGACCTTCTAATTGCCCTCTGTGCTTCCACTAAGGCCCCCATCCCAACAGGCAGCATGCTTTTTTTAAAAAACCATAAAACTGATTGTGTCACACAATTAAAGGGTTTTAAAAGCCCTTCCACCAACTTAGAATAAAACTTCTTTTCGTGGCCTGCAAGACCCTGCACGATCCAGCTCTGCCTAACTCTCTCAAATCTCTAACATCGACCCATGCCGCTTGCCTCCTCGCTTGCTACATCCTGGGTTCCCTAGTTCCCTTCGGTTCCTCCAAGGCGCCACGTTACCGCCTTCCCTCCGCTTGGAACATTTCTCCCCCGACCCGACCTAGTGGGGTGATTCTCCCCCACCAACTCTCTGGTGAAATGTCAGCTCTAAGAAGACTTCCTTAACCACTTCCTCTGAAGCAGAGGCAAGCTACAGCTCAGATGGAACATTTTAAATGGCACATCTGTCCGTCTGTCTCCTTGTTACTATCTATTTCACTGAATGTAAGCTCAGGGGACAGGGGATGATCTTTTTCTAGAAGTCACTACTACTGGCTGCCTACCTAACATCCATTCCCTAGTTCCTCTTTCCTAACAGATCCCCCTTTTGTTCATGCCCCTCATGCCCCCATCTTCCTCTGGCAGGTCTGCGTCCATTCCAGTGGTCTCATTTCCCTGCCGGTAATTAATTGGTGAGGACATGGGCACATGACTAAATTCTAGTCAATGACACAAGAGACAGAGTCACCAAGAGAGCTTCTGGGAAAGTTTTTCTGAATCTTAGAGACACCAGGAAGAGAAAGTTCCTTTGCTGCCTTTGGAGATTGCTTTAAGGCTGTAACAATGACACAGTTCTCTTGGACTGTGCGGGAAGGCTGGTAGCATGACCAATAGCTGAGGTGGGCAGACTCGAGAATGAAAAAATAGGGTTCTTGATATCATCAGTGAGTTAACTGCTCAATTAGCCAATCACTGAGCTATCTACCTCTGACCTTGCCATGATCACTAATAAAGTCTATATTATTCCTGCCAGATTTCTGTCACCTGCGGCTGAAAGTTTCTGGTAGACTATTCTGTCTCTTTGGTCACACCTAGTGTAGTGTCTGCCACATAGAAGGCACTCAATAAAACTTGTCTGAATGAATGAATCAGTGTTCAATGTAAAGTATTAAGAAAGAAACCTTGCTATTAGTGTAGGATTCACACCATTTCTATGAGGAAGGTATTCAGTTTTTGTTTCTCTTCCATTTTTTATTACACAAACTACATTAAAAGAAAAACAAAGAGAAAGAAAAATTGTAAAGGTGATCTGAACATCCTAACATAGTATACTCAGTGCTCTGTGGCCCCTTTAAGTACTAGTGCATTGTTAGGTTAAACTAATTTTACAGATATCTCAGGAAGAGGAAGAAAAGCTTTCCATTGGCTGTTAAGCTTCCTGGCTTATTCACAGGCAAAGTTTTAAACATGTACTGAGCATCCATTTCCAAATAAGCCCCATGGAGGCAGCCTAGTGGTTAAGAGGTTTTGGAGTTAGACTCAGATTTAAACCCTGGCTCTGTCACCCCTAGTTGTGATTTAGGGCAAGTCGCTTAGCTTCTCTGAGCCTCAACTTCTTCATCTATAAAATGGAAATGATACCTCATTCACAGTTGTTGTTTTTTTTTGGTAAGACTAAGTGTGGTGTCCATGTGGCACTTAGCTTGCAGGTGGGATACTGTCAATGCTCAAAAGAAGCTACAGTTATGATGAATTTGTTCCTATGATAATCCTTAAGTTTCATGATTCCTTAAAGAAGTGCCTTCCATGTTGAAGGGCACAGAAGTTCGCTAAATGCCATGTGCCGCAAGTCAATTGAGATTTGGCTTCCCAGTGTCACCAAAGGCTGACCTCCTTCCTGGGAGACAGTGTGGCCCAGTGACAAGAGCATAGGCCTTAGAATCAGTCAGAACTGGGGTCTAATCCCACCCATGCCCTCGCTGGCTGTGACCTTAGCTTTGACACTAAATCTGTGCTCTTCATTGCCATCTGTAACAGGGATCATGCTGGCCCCAGCCCCTGCCCGATGCACCTGTGGGCTGAGTGACAGAGCACGTGGAAACTGTCCAGTCCAGTGCCGGGCACACGGGAGGGATGCAGTACACACGGACTCCTTTCCATTTCTTTCAATATTAGCTCTTCCCATCACATGTAGGTTAAAACCAGGAGTTCTCACAACACAATGAACTGGGCCTTCCTGGCAGGAGGGCACGGAAATGGTACAGTTGGCTTTAAAAAGATGACTAAATTGCCCAACAATGGAAATACATATAATAAACCTATCCCACAATGTTTTATTTGTTTTTAAGGCCCTGCTGTGCCTGCATCCTGCTACCCCCTTGAACGTGGGGGTCTGCACTGCTCACTCACACAGGGAAAATTGGCAGACCCCTCTTCCCTACTCAGAGTCGCTTCTTGTGCCTTCTGCCCGAGGATGGCAATGTCACAAGAGCCAGGGAGCTGCACAATGCCCAGAGATTTATGAAAATACGCATCTGAAAAAGGGAATGCTGTGCCGAGAGTGGTCGTGTGGGCAGGCCTGGTGCATGGGAGCAATTAGAGCAGGTTTGCAACAACTCAGTGCTGTTCTATTCAATTGCTTAAAGAATTGCCATAGCAACAGCAGCCACACATAGTAAAGTGGCAGCAAGATGGAGCAAACACTTGAAAAAGACTCTCTCTTGTTAACCCTCCTCCTCTTCCCAAAATGAATAAAGGGCCATTTTCTTTTGCTATTATACCTTCCAATCAATGTCCACACTTCGTGCCAAAGTGAGTGACTAGATGCCCATATTCATGTTTTTTTCTTCCTTTTTATTTTGGTGTTAATGATAATAACAGTGGCTACCTTTTAATGAGCTCCTACTATGTCCTGGGTTGATGATAAAACTTCACTTACTAATTCCAGCAGCTGGCATTCACTGAGTGCAAACTATATATCTGCACTGGGGACATGAGATGTCCTGGACACGCCCTGTCTGCAAGGAGCTTGAAGTCTAGTGAGACGGAGCCACAAGCAAATCTGCATTATGAGAAGCGCAGCACCTGAGCCATCTCAGTGGATACCTGCTTCGTTTCGTGCTAGGGATAGAGAGCTGAGTAAGAAATTCCCTCTCCTTCACACAGCTCACAGTCTAGCGTGTGTGGGGAGCATGGGGAAGCACTAACAGGCCACATCTAATGGCTAAGTCCTCATATGGGACTTAGGAGATCACATTTGGTAGTTTACCTGACCAAAAACAAAACAAAACAGAATAAAACCAAAAAAAACCCAACCGGATTTCAGGAGGGGCGTGTGGGGATAGCTGAACATTTAGACGGCACTGTCTCCTAGCAGTTGATGGGCTAGGTCTGTTAGCTAGGTTACCCGTGGACAATATTATAACCCCCTTACGTGTGAGCGATAGTAGGCTAACCCCCAACGGCAGGCCCGAGGCTCTGCTTGGCACCTCATGCTCCTCATCCTGTGCAGCCCTCCCCCCATCCCCCACAAGGAAGCGTTAATTCTTACTCCACATGCACAATGAGATGTATACCCAAAGCTCAAATCACGTGACTTGCTTTTAGGGTCCTACGGCTAATAAGTTACAGAGTTAGAGACCTGAACCCGAGTCATCCTGATCTGAAAACCAGTCGTGTTTATCTAGTATGCTGAATAGATTTAGATTGATAGGTCACTAACTAGAAAGTTCACGGCTTGTTCATGGAATATTAGTGTTAAATCTAAAAGATACCCCACACTGTAAAATTAACCTACTTCTAATGAAACAGAGAATGAATGAGAACTTAAAAGAGTGGCAACTAATGACCTCGCTGAATAGCTCTCATGGCCAGAGGTGTTGGTGGCTCTGCAGACTGTGATGTGGGAAGGACATTGATTCCACGGTCAGAGGTTAAAATTAATCTACCTGGAAGTATTTCAGTGTATGGGCTACAAGCAGAAACTAACCGATCTGCCTCACAGTTGATAACCATTAGAACACTATTAGGCCATGAGCTAGAGTTGCTAAGTGGCAATAACAGCAGGGGGCCTGAAACTCCCTAAAAACTAAGAAAACAATAAAATTGCTTCCTGTGCCTGTAAACATAGCATGGTAACAGGGTGCTCTGAGTATGTAGTTTGAGAGAAGAAGAATGAAAGATTTGGTGGCATCTTGGGGATAAAAAAAAATATGCAAATTGGGGAGGTGACTTGGCGATGAATGATGCATTTTATATCATTACCCAAGGGGAAACATTGATCCTTTCTATCTAAAAGAAACTACTTATATGGGGCTTCTGACAGCAAGCTCAGAGATATTGAGAACAGGGTACATATAATACTTGGCAATAGTAGGCACTTAATAGTCTTTGAGTAAATAAGTTAACATCCTCAACAATATGCTTCAGCAAAAACAATGAGGATTCAAAAAACTCTCAATGATATCTGTGGGCTTTACTTTAGAACTAAAACCCCAAGTAGATCTAAAAATAAAGGCTACAAACTCAAATGCCTTCACTGGTCCACAAGGACTATAAATGACAGGACTGTAAGTGACAGGAGCAGGTGTAAGACAACATCGAGTGACGGCAAACACAGTAAGCAAGTCCTGTCTCCAAACATTTGGAGGCACCAATTAAGAAAAAAAGGTTGAAACACCACTTGACAAACCAACACATTTAAGGGCTAGGTTTGTTGATTTTGGCCCACAGGCTGCCAGTTTTGACCTCTGACAGATAGATGCGCTGCATCTGTCTTCCCATCAAAAATCCCTCTGCAAATAATGCCTCGGAATGGGCATGGATGGGGCCAGGCAGGAATGGTTGAGGGCTGTGTCTTCACAGAGGGGCCTGGAGGGCCGTCGCTCTGCCCTGGCAGCTGGACATTTGTACCTCTCTGTTCCGTAGTGCTCAGATGAGCAGAGCGGGGTGCGCGCTCCCATCACAGACACTGAGGAGCACAACCCAATGCTTATCTCCAACTTGGCTACTTGCAGAAGACAGACGGACTTCAACTCACTCTGTTCCACCCCTGGAAAGCCAGGAATTACTATCAGCTGGAAATGGGACAACCCCTGGGAACAGACAGGCCCTGCATCGCCCTTGCTAGGCACTTCACACCCGTTGGTTCACTAACTTCTCTGAACCACTCTGGGAAATGGATGTAATCACTCCACTTTACAGACAGTAATACTGAGGTTCAGGAAAGGGGGAGACATGTTCAAAGTCACACTGTGAGCAGCAGAGCCAGGATCTGAAACCAGGCGAGCCTTGCATCTAAGCGAACCTCCCATTTCTGCAGAGAGGCTGCAGAGAGGTTGGTGCAGAAACCCGGAGCCGTGGAGCGGCTCTCTTCAGAGAGTGTCCTGGGAAGGAAGGGCCTCTCCCTGACTCTCGGGGCCTGCTACGGGGTCCGGGCTGCCCTGCCGGGGAGCAGGAAGGAGATGGGCAAGCCTCGCAGCCACCTTGTTTGAAGGCACCCCTGAAATATGTGCCAACCATCTGAACTCCAATGATATCTATTTGAGGAAGGACACTATGTGAGAGAGTTTGCCTCAATCGCCTGACACAGGTGGCGGGCAAACGCCACAAGCCAGCGGGCAGAGAGAGGACTGCTTTACCCGGGTCCTTCTTTCTCTGATTGATAACTCACTGGACGATAATCAGCCACCATTATGACCCTTCTCTACAGGAGCCATGAGGGAAAATAATTTAAGAACAAGCTCCAAGTCTGCTTCCTTCTGACAAATGGGTAAATCCCCCAGCATTCCACCGGGCCAAATAAGACCACGGAAAGTCCGCTTCCTTCTGACAAATGGGTAAATCCCCCAGCATTAGGTCAGAGAAAACCACAGACTTCCAGGTTCACGCAGCTAGTGCTCTCCACCGTTCTCCGTTCAAACCTCCTCCACTCTCCCCACCTACTGACCAGTCTTTCTTCGTCCATAACCACTGCCCAACACACACACACTCCCCTGCCTGGATGTCACAGGGAAAAGTCAAGCATCAGATGGACCCCTCCCCACTCCTTTACCTGGATCTCCACCCCCTTCAGGCTTTCTTCCCCTGGATACTCAGGAAAAGGGCAGAGGGCTTGTTCTCGGCTCCAAGGCCAATCCCCCGACCCTGCTTTGCCAACCCCTCTTCCTTCCCAGGGTCCTGTTTTCTGTCAAATACTCTTATATTCCCTGGCTCTTTCTCATCAGCATTTCACTGTATTCAGGCTTCTTCCAATGTTAAAACAACAAACACTGAATGGCCGTAGAATTTCTCTCATCCCTATAAAAAGCATCTGGCTATCATCGGTCTCTCTCTCCACCTCCGACCAGCCAAACTGCCCAGAGGAGTTTTCTCATCTCAGCCAAGATTCCCAACTTTCCGGTGGCTGAAGCTCACAGGGGATTCTCTGTCCTGGTCCAGTTAAGCTCTTTTCAGTGGCTAGGTGCGTCGTTAGGCAGCCTCCTCCCCTGGCTGTGGTGCGATATCCTAGTTTTATTCCCATCTCTCTGGATGGACCTCTCTCTGGCTCCTTTGCCAGCTCCCCTTTCTTTGGTGGTCTCTGGAATAAAGATTTTCTCTGTCTTGCACCCTCTTTACTTCTGAATTTATCTACTTTCCCTGGTTAATTATTTACCAGCCAAATGCTGACATCTCTCAAATCTCTCTCTCCATCCCAGCCCTGTTGTCTCTTAACTTCATGAATTCATATTCGAAGCTGCCTAATTAGACATTTCTTGGATGGATGTCCACTGACATGCCAAACTCAACATGAATAAAACTGAACGCACGTTCCTTCTCAAACTGGTTCTTCCTTCATCCCAGTGAATGAGAATGGCGCTACCCAGTCACCTGGGTCAGTCTTGCTTTACTTTTGATTATGGAGACCTGCGGATTCTAGCCCTTCACATTTCTCTAGCCCACCCACTTCTCTCCATCCCTTCAGTCATCTCCCTGGTTCAGGTCACCATTATCTTTTCCTAGATCATGGGAACAGCATCCCGGGTGGTCTGTCTCCAAGCCGCCTTCCTATTAATCGTTGCTCTTCTGATATTGCTATCGTAGCTGCCTTTTAAAAATATCTGCATATTCATGTAACTTCTTTGCTTTAAAAACTTCCATAACTGCCCCACTGACATCAGGATTCAATTTAAACTTCCTGACATGGCTTATAAGGTCCTCCCCAATCTGGCCTAAACATACCTTTAAATTTCATCTCCTGCCACGCTCTCCCTTGTGCCAGTGTCTGTCACTCCCTCTGTCTGGAGGATGCTGCTCTCCTCAAATCTCAGCTTGGATATCACTTCCTCTGGGGCACCTTCACTGAGTGCCAGTTCCTGGTTGGGTGCCTCTCCTGGGATCTCCCACATCATCCTCTACTTCGCCTCTGGAGCGCTCATTAAACAGTATTATAGTTGCCTATTTGCTTGTCATTCTCTCCATTGGTCTTTCTCATTCTCTGTTGCCAAGCCAGTGCCTCATCTGATTACTGACACATAAGAGGGACTATTTGTGGTTAAAATAATGAATGGATAAACGAACAGAAATCTCAAAGATGCATTTTTTTTTTAAGTTCATGCCATAAGAATGGACAGCCTTAGGATGTTGTATGAATTAGCTTCCAACCTTGATTCTGAAACTGACTTGCTTTGTGACTTCGGATTGATTGTTTAATGTCTTGGAATCTCAGTTCCCCATCCATGAAATGGATGTTACCACCTCTCTCTCAGGTTGCTGTGAGTTTTCAATGAGATGACACATGAAAGCACCTGCCACCATGCAGGGTGTGTAACAGTCATCAGAAATGTTTTCTGAAACTAAGTGAAGAAGTCTAATTACTCAAAAAGGACATTCTGAGGTGCATGAGAATAGAGCTGGCTAGTAAGACACATGACCAGCACTCCGTCTGCAATCATGAAAGAAAGCTACAGGCAGGAGTCGTGAACTCAGTATCAAAGCTCTTCCGTGTAAAGGAGAGGATTCCTCCAAAGACATTAAATTAGAACTAAGTCTCCACAGGTTATTCTCATCACTTTCCCTGCAAGCTGCTGAGGAAGTGAAGCCATATTTTCTTGGGCAGCTTCTCTAGGACACTGTTCTTGCAGGAAACCAATATTGTTGATTCCCTCCAGGACTAGGGGTTGCTTGGCAGAAATGGAGATGAGAAATATTTGCCATAGTTATTGCTAGAGCCTGATGGTGTGGAAAAAATCCTCCCTAAGCCAGAATCCTAGAAGTCACCCGAGACCACTGCCTTTCCCTGCAGCCTCACATTTCTAACCGATTGATTTCATCTTTTGAATCTCTCAGATTCGCTCTCTTTGCTCTGTTTCCAGTGTTATAGAGTTCTGAGGTCAGTTTTTCTTCCCAGAACTAATGACAACAGTCTTCTCACCAGCCTCTGCCTTGGTCTCGTCTCCTTCCAATCAATTTCCTTGATGCCTCAAGAAATGCAAATGTCCCCAGCTTAAAAATCCTAAAGTGGCTCCACTGACTACAGAAGGACACCCAAACCTCCTAGGAAGCATTCAAAGAATTCCACAAACTGGACCTTACCTCTCAGTGTCATCTTTCAAAGACCCACCCTATAGTCTAGCCATGCAGAACAACTCGAGATGTTTTAAAAAGGGATGCTCTTGCTGCTCCCTCTGTTTAAAGTAATCTTCTGCTTTCTGGAAAACTCTTTTAAGACACATTTCAAGTGAGTAGCTCCTTCTCTGGGATGCCACCCTTAACCTCTGCTGGCAGAGTTAATCACATCTTTTAGGTCCCTCTCTTACCTAGCGCCCTCCCTCATTATGCTGCATTGTAACTGTTTTCCATGATTGTTTTCCTTACTGGCCTGTAAGTTCCCTTGTCAAATAACAGCTGGTCAATATAATATTTTTTAAATGAAAGAATGAGTGACAAAATAATGTATGTGTCACCTTCATCTTTGGATGTAATTAGCTCAAGTGGAGTGGTGTGAGCTCCCACAAAATGTTACCGAACTACTTGAGATAAACAACAGATACAGCATTACAAAGATATTATGAGGGAAAAAAAAATCTATGTGAGCTTGAACCCTTCTTCCCCCCACTATAGTGATACTCAACACCCAGCACTCTGTGGACGCTTAACAAATGTTGAATAATAACAACAATAGGCTTTTTTATATTTATAGAATAACACTGTAAACATTTCATCACTTCCCTGTGGCTGAAAAATTCTAAGTTTAACAACATCTGCCCAAAAACACAAAACCAAAATTCTGCTACTGAGAAGAAACACGTGATATACAAACAAACCTTGGTAAACAGTCTATTTAGACAGCCAAAAGAATGGGAAAGACGAAAATTTTGTGCACCATAAAAGATAGAAAGAAACAAGGAAACAAAAGTTCTCTTTCTTAGAAACAATTTAGGTTGAAAATTGAAAAGAGGCTAAATATAACTCTTGACACTTCTCAGGTTTTCTAGCATGTGGCATCCTGCATAGTCTTGGGATGAAGTTAGATTCATCCTCCCAATTACATCCACCCACATGACAGGATAACGCAGTGATCTGAAGCTATTTCACTGTTCTGGGGGTTTTAACTTTAAGGATAAACTCATTAACTCAAAAATGATAGAATCCAGGTCAGAAGTTAGGCAGATCTGGGTTCAAATGCAGGCTCTAGTTCTTATCAGCTATTTTACCTAAGGCAAAATCCAATCTTATTTTTTTCCCCCAAACCCTTAACATTAGGAGAATATCACCTATCCTGAAAGATAATACTGAAGAATTCAGCAGAACAAAGCAGAGAGAAACCAAGAGCAAAAGAAAATGTAAGAGCAGTTGAGAGAACATGGATAATAGATTGGGAAGCTCCAATATACTTATATAGGAGTTTACAGAATAAAAAAACAAAAACAAAAACAAAACTGAACAAACAAAAGAAGCCCTAGGTTTGGCAAAGAAGTAATATTTGAAGAGATAATGGCTGAGAATATTCTAGAATTGAGGAAAGACATGAATCCTCTGATTGACAAGACACTGAGTACCAAGCAGGATAAAGAAAAACAAACTCATCCCTAAATATGTAATAGTAAAATTGCAGAATACAGTAAAATTGCAGAAAGAAGTTTCTAGAGAGAAAAGATGAATTTTTACAAAAGAATGACAACTGCAATGATAAGAGACTTCACCATAAAGACAGATGAAAAAGACAAATCTTCAAAAGGCAGAAGAAAATGGTCAATGTAGTTTCATACCTAGAAAAACTATCCTCCTCTTGAAGGATAATAAAGCAAAATAAAGATATTTTTGGATATACAAAGGCAAAAGGGGTTTGCACATCATTACTGAAAGAAATTTTAAGATATAATTCAGCAAGAAGAAAGTGAACCACAGGCAAGCAATGGTGAACACAGATGTTGATAAACTGTAAAACTAACTACAGTCTATATTTTATTGTTAGCTTTTTAAAAAATGTGAAGTTAATATTCTAATAACGGTAAGATTTGTATATGGGAGTGTCCAAAGAATAAAGTATACCAAAGCCTCATACTCTTTAGGGAGAGAATAAAGATACTAAATAATTTAGACTTGTTAATTTATGTAATTTCTATATATGTAGGTTTATTCTGTTTTTTTAGTATTCTGGGCTAGACTCAAAAAAATCTTCCTGGAAAAGCAAAATGTCTCCCTTTTCCATTTTGTAGTTGTAATCGTCCTATAACATTTTACAAATAGCTTGCCTCAAACTAAGATCGTGTTTCAATCTACTCCGTAG
>NW_006441061.1:625461-652369 GCF_000325575.1 Pteropus alecto
CTCTTCTTTGCCATTTCCCAGCTGAGTCGTTTTTCCTTCCGACTTCCTTTGTTTTTCACATTTGAGCTTTAATTTGTTTTTTTTTTTAATCTTCCCCAACCCTCTACTCTTCTTTTTTCCCTTTTTTTATTTTGACATAATTTCAGATTTACAGAAAAGTTGCAAGAATTGTGCAAAAAATTCCTATTTACCCTTTACTTAGATTCTGCAAATGCTAACATTTTACCGTAATGGCTTTATCCTTTCTTTTCTCTCTCCTTGGACACACATGGGCATGCCTACACATGCATTATTATGTCCTTATATATATTTTTTATCTCTGTAAAACATTTTTCTGAACCATTTGAGAATAAATGTAAGGCATCGTGTTCCTTCACCACCAAATACCTAAATATTGTCAGTTCTGCAATAATGTGACATATATGTTCCTAAAAATTATCAAGCTTAGGGGCACAAGGCTCAAAACTTCATCAGTGACATGTTTGAAATAAAACAGAAACCTAATAAAAAACAATAGCACCATTTTCTACATGTTCAGTGGATAAGAAATATATAAATACTACAATAAATATGTCATTTTACCTTGAACAAGACCTGAAGTTTGCTCTGGAAGTGGGCGTCAGATGGACTGCAGTGTACGGGTAGATTTTGAAGTGGTGGAAAGAGGATGTGAAATTATATAACTAGTGGACAGGCTGTGTGCGGCTCACAACACATGCGATGAACTGAGGTGGCGGATGAGAGAGGCGTGTGCACGTGTGTGCTGTGTATTCCTACACACCTTGGTTCTCTGGGTGCAGCTTCCTGCATTTACCTGGTATTTCTCGCAGATGATATCATGCATAATCAAACATGAAATTCACATTATACTCAAATTGTTCCCTAATATAGCAATTGCATTATGACAATCTTGTGGTGTTAAAGCAAGCATACAGCAAACTGACTTTATTTCCTAGAATCAAGAACACTCTCTTACATGACCCCAGTATAATGATCATAATCAGGAAATTAACATTGATACAATAAATATCTAATCTACAGACTTAATTCGGGATTCACCACTGTCCCAACAATGTCTTTTTATAGCAAAAGAAAATCCCGGACCCTACGTGCATGCCATTGTCCTGTCTCTCGGTCTCCTTTAATCTAGAATAGTTCTTGGGTCTCTGTTGTAAGGCATTAACATTTTTGAAGAGTGCAGGCCAGCCGTTTTGTACAATGTTCCTCCATTCAGGTCAAACCCTCTACTCTTGCCTCAATCTATCACTGCTGGCGAAAGCACTATTAATGCCTGAAATCTTCCCGAATGTGATTCGAGTGTGGAGGTAGGGTCTGTGTCTTTTATCCTCATTCCCTTTGAAAAATCAAGTGAAATCTGCATTGGGAAACCTAGAAAATGGCAGTTACCAAACTGCCCTTAAAATGAAAGCCACCTTCTTTTAAAAGAATTAAAAACTAAAAGACATATAAAAACCTCTCCGCCACAGAAAGTAATTGGCTTATCATACCCCAAAGTATAGGAAGTACATGTCACTCACTGCACAGTCATTTTGAGAAGTCTGACATTCAGATTAATATTTTAGGAAGGCTATTGTGATTGGAGGACGACGACTGGGAACTAAAATTTTTTGAGCATCAACAATGCGGTAATTATATATATTATTGTAATACGCATTTAATCCCCATAACGCTCTCTGAAGTTGGAGTTACTGTTCCAACTTTATAGGTAAGGAAGCCATGCTAGGATATGGACTCCTGTCTGTCTTACTCTAAATCTTACTCTTTCTCCCATATGTTACTGTATCTTCTAAGAACTGCAAGAGTTCTCATGTGTGTTAATCAACAACAACAAAAGAACCAGTTCAGGGCAGAGCATGAATCAAAGATGCCACATCTCACAGGTAGATATGTAATGCAGATGGTGGCTGTCACTGCTTTACCTAGAGTTGGCACTCACAAATGGCATTCTCACGCACAAGTACACCTAGGACATTTTATGTAGAAATGCAGGGTTACGAGTTAATATTTGTATGAATCATCTCAATTTTGCTTCCTGTTTCTGCTGTTGATATGTTTCTCCTGCAAAAAAACAAAAAAAAACAAAAAAAAACCCACACCACATTTTCCACAGAGCCAAGCCCCGCATCTGAATCTCAATTCACCACTTGCATGCCATGTGGTTGCGGGGTGCTGAGCTCTGTGCAGGTGCTCGATACCTGTCTTTAAAAACATTTTGCAAATGCTTTTACTTATTTTAGTGGTGGGCTTTTTTTCTCAATGAGATTCTTATCTTGACTAAAAAGAAAAATAGCACAAATCCATTTATTCACTCATTCACTCACTCACCACCTTAGCACACCAAAAACATGACTAAGGAAGGTACTGGAACATTCCGCTAACCTTTGGCATTCTGAGATTTAGAACAGGAAGGTTCTAAATAATAGATAAGAAGAAATGGTATAATATTACCATTATTTCTCTAAACAGTAGAGAATAGAGCCTGAACTTCTCAGCTTCAGGTGCTGACTTGCCATTCCCCATGCTATATATAAGTGAAGTTCAGAAAGACAAACCTCTGGGAATTTGGGGTCGGTAACTGTGATTTCTTTGTGTGGGGTGCCTGAAGTGTTGGAAACTGGAGAGAGAGTATCTTCCAACCAGTCAGGTAGGTTTTAGAATAGGGTGCGTGATGCTGCCACTTTCGAGGGGGACCCACTAGATCATTCTGAGACTCCCTGTTCAAAGCTGCAGGGAACAATTTACTTGACCAACAGAGTTTCTGAATTCTTTCTTCTTAGAAAGACCACTGAATGATAAAGGCCGCGAACTGAATTTTCTGTGTTTAGTTACCAAAAACCTGGGAAAGCATGTTTACTCACATTCAAGTTGAGCCTCTTCCATGGCCACTGAAGAAATCCAGAACCTCGATATACTGGGTTGAGCCACATTTCAAGATCCGTAGGAAGTTTGAATTGTTTTACACTAGAGGGATCCAGACCTTGCAATCTCTGAGCTAGATTTTAAATATAATATTACAAAATTATTCAATTTGGAAAATAATTAACACTATCCATTTTGTAATTCCATTGAGTTTCATTTAATTTTTTATGTAATTTATATTTACATGTGAAAGACTAAATGTGACCTATATTGTTTTGTAGCATAATAATAAAATAAATATCTGTGAACCTACCGCCAAACTTAAAAGACGGACATTACCATCGCGCTGTCTTGGTGACTGTCCCTCCACTGTCTCTCTCCCCAGATCCCACTAACTCCTATCTTCAATTCTGTTTCTTACCCCCTAAAGTTTTTCTAAAAAGAGTTTTATCACACCTGTATGTGGCCTAAATATTTAGTTTTGCTTTTCACTGAGCCTTAAAAACTGGTATCAGACTGTATGTTGCTAAGATTCATCCATGTTGTTGTTTCGCTTCTCTAATTTTCATGGCTGTATAATATTTCATCACAGAAACATGCTATAACTTATTTACCTATTATCTTTCAAATGTATAATTGAATTCTTTCCAGTTTTTTGCTGCTTATGAAAATTTTTGTACATGTCTCCTAGCCTAAATGGGCAAGAGTTTGAACTTTATAAAATAAGGCCAAATCGTTTTCTAAAATCAAGGCTCCAACTTAGACTTTAATCAGCTAAAAAACAACTCCTTTTTCTCCACATAGTCTCCAAGGTAACTATCCGATTCCCTAATTTTTGCCAATTTAATAGGTGCAAGATATAATGATGCCATGATCTTAATTTCAGTTTCATTGATTTATTAGTGAAAGTGAGTATATTTTCACTGTTTAGGAACCATTCATGTTAACTTTCCTGTAAAATGTCTGTTCATTATCTTCCCCGTTTTCACTTTTATTGATTTGCAGAAATTCTTTATATAATCTAGAAACCAAGCCTCTGTCCACTAAAGTTGCAAATATCATCCTTCAGTCTGTGGCTCTTTTTTTTTTTAACTTGTTTTTATCTTATCTATTTATTTATTTGGGAGCCAAGTTCTAGCTGATTCAGAAAGACACAACACTGGAGGTATTTATTTATTTGGGAGCCAAGTTCTAGCTGATCTCCACTGAGAAATAAGATTCAAAAAGAAACAAAACTGGAAAAAAAAACCTCGCCCAACACATTAGCAAGTCCCATCGCTCAATTATGCCAAGTCCGACCACTGCTCTCCCGCCTCCACTTGGCCACAGTGGTCTCTCGCCAGCCCCCCCGGCTGCTCTCTGACTTCCACTCTGGGGCTCCTATACAGCACCTCCTTGACACGGCAGCCAAAGCAAGCTTCTTCAGACTTGACCCGGATCATGCTCCTCTCCTGCTTCAAGGTCCTCCAACGGTTTCCGCTGTGCCTAGATTAAAATCTACACTCCTTCCGAGCCCACAAGGCCCTTCATGACTGGCCTCTGCCTCCCTCCCTGACTTCATCTCTTGCGGCTCTCCCCTGGAGTTCCCTCTGCTTCAGCTGCCTTGCTGTCTGTCCCTCAAAAAGGCCAGACTCATTCCTGCCCCGGTCTCTGTCCTTGCTGTCTGTTCTACCTGGAATGCTCTTGCCCTGGATATCTGTACACCTGTTTCTCCTCATTTATCGGGTTTCGACTCGAATGCCACCTCCCTGGAGAAGGGCACCAAAAGAGCAAACAGCGCTTTCCTTTTGCTCTCTAACCTGTTACCTGCTACCTATTACTGTGTTTTCATTTTGTCATCATGCTCATCACTACCTGAAATCGTCTTATTCCATTTTTTGTTTCTGTTCACTATCTGTCTTCCTCCAGCAGGACGTAAGTTCCATGAGGCCACTTACTATAGTTGTGGAAGATATTTTACCTCTTCCTGGGTTTCTCAGGAAGCAATGGAAAACAATTAAGGGAGATTCTGGGCATTTGGTGGCGGTAGTAGCAGTAGTAGTACAGTTTTTTCAGTATTTTTAAATCTCCGCATAAAAAAGGCAGAACTACTAGACAAAAAAAAAAAACCTCAAACACAAGTGCAACATTTTTAACAAAACTAGGTGAACAATTGTCCTCCAAATGCAGCATGTGAGTACAAACAATCAACCCTGACCACTGTTCCCCAACCTTTTTGTTATCAGAGACCGGTGTTCCTACGAGAATCTAATGTCTGATGATCTGAGGCGGAGCTGAGGCGGTGATGCTAGCTCTGGGGAGCAGCTGTACATACAGATGAAGCTTTGCTCACCCGCCGCTCACCTCCTGCTGTGTGGCCTGGTTCCTAAGCGGCCCAGGGGTTGGGACCCCTGCAACCACCAAAAGACCTGCTTGGTGTCCGCATCTGTGTTCGGACAGACCTGAGAACAAGTGAACTGCAAAACAGCCAACGGGGCCTGGCAGAAAACTCAGCGGGCCCAGTTAGGAACAGCAGGTGCAACTGGGGGGTTTAACCTCTGCAACAGCAGTGAGTGCGAGGAACCTACGGTACGAAGGACTGAAGGGGCTGGAGTGGCGTAACCCCTAGGAGCCCTGTGAACTCTTGGGAGAATGTGTCAGGACGCCCTTCCAGGCCAGAGACTCACACTGGGGAGAAGCTGCTGGGAGCGGAATCGACACTGAGCAGGACAGAGATGAGAGAGGAAGGGAAAAAGGCCTAGATCAAAGTGGGAGAGGGGAACGCAGCCAGAGACGCTCAGAAAGCAGCTGGCCAAATTTCTGAATGTTACTCCGAAAGACAGAAGTTTAGAAAAGCTTTCTCGAACTCTGTCTCATTCTAAAGTCAGGAAAACTAATTTCATATACAAATAAATACTGTAAAAGCACTGAGAACAAACCCCATACAAAGCGATTATAAGAAAAAAAGGGGAGAATAACATCCCTAAAAACAATGAAAGCATGCCTGAAAGATATGTCCAAAAAACAGATTAAAATTGCAATCTACTGTGCCAAAATGAGTTCAAGACATTAAAATTATAAAAGGCATGAAAGAACGACATCTATCTAAATTATGAAAACTTAAACATGATGGAATAGAACTCAGGCAAGAATTAAAAATAGTAGAGACTCTTCAGAACTGAAGACTAAACTAGAAGGAATATAAGAGCAAATCAATTCAACAGATAATGCTTTAAGAAAAACAAAAGAACAAAGGATAAACTTTAAAAATGAAAAATGAAGAATTCTATCTCAATAATAAAATAGGAAAAAATAGAGAGAAAAAAGATTTTAAAGAAAGTAAAAAATATGGAAGATAGGCAAAGAAGATTGAATAATTTGAGTCTCAAAGAAGAAAAATCAAGCAAAAGAACAGAACTGATATTAAACGTATCATACAAGGGGGGGGGAAAAAAAGACATGAACCTGTACGTTTCAAATATGTTGAAAGACCACATTATATACCTACAGACCCAGAATGACCACCCAAGACAGTCTGGTAAAATTACTAGACTTTAAAGAAAGAGAAAAAAATCCCTGGGCATCTATTAAAAAAAAAAAAAAGCGACTTATTAAGAAAATTAAGATTATCATCAGACTTTGACAGCAATGCCTTTTGGCAGAAGAAAACAGAGTAACACATTTAAGATATTGAAGGAAAGAAAGTACGAGGCAAAGCTCTTATATCTAGCAAAACTGACTTTCATGTCGAAAGGGCACAGGAAAACTATTATCGACATTTAACAACAGAGGGAATATTGTTTCCATAAGCTTTCCTGAGGAATCTGTGAGGCAGTGCTTCAGACAACCAAAAACAACTGAAGAGATGTCACCATTAGAGCTAGTTACAGAGTTACGTGAAGACTAAGCCGGCTGAGAGGGACAGAGTCTAGTGTGTGATGGCTGTATGTTCTAGCAATGTAATTATAGTTCAATTAGCCAAAATCTGGGGGGAGACTAGGAAGAGAATATGCAAAAAGAAGTTTAACGATTTTCTGTAATCATGCTGGTGCTAGTATTTGTATTGTTTACTGAGGCTGTTGTGCATGAAAAGAAATTAGTAATTACGGGGTATTTAAATTCTATTATCCTCTGTGCCTTGAGAACCAGAATTCGAAGGATAGAAGAAAATACTAATGTAATAGAAAAGAGGTTCAGTAACAGAGCTGTAGTCTTGAGTTTGAAATATCACTATACACGTGTGTGTGTGTGTGTGTGTGTGTGTGTGTGTGTGTGTGTGTGTGGGGGGGGGGGCTGTTTCCTAGCTCTGTCCACTACAAAGGCCCCAAATCAGTGACCAGCTCAGATGCAGTGAGCATCCTCAGCATCTAGGTTTTGGTCTTGAGACATTTCTCACCAAAGGAAACCAGTGTTTCTGAAGAAATGTCTGACTCTAGGTTTGAGAACAGGAAACATATAAGATGATCCTGGGACATGCTGTAATATCAGGTAGCAAGTGAACTGTCAAAGGCCAGGGTCATATAAAACACGGGTACTCAAGGTGCCAACCTGAAGAAGTTCTCACTGGCCAAAGATGGGACAGTCTGAGTTTTAATAACAATGATGGCAATGAACCCAAACCCATCAAATATGTTTAAATAATAATACTTATATGTAAGAATTGTCGCATTGGGAGGGTGACATTTAATGAACTAATTCATTATATTAAAAACTGGTAAGTAAAGGGAAAGAACAAAGCGTTTATCTTGCTTTCGCTATAAGAACAATAACACTGGTAACAAAGTGGTAAATGAGGGAAAATATCTCTTTATAAAAATATTCCAATCAATAAATGAAGGATAAATGATAAACTTAGAACATCACCATTTTGTAATTCCCAAGAAATAGTTATAGGCTTTAAGCATCCCTGGCTAAAAATCACTAAAAGAGACACAGCCAGACTTGCGGTGCCTCCTACAGCCTTGCAAAATATCGCCCGCAGTCTCTACTGAATCTGAGTCTATCCAATCTCAGGATCGGCAGCCAATTAGCGGGAAACACAGAGGACAGAGGAACATGGCGAAGGGCACCACGACTGTGCACTCAGCCAAACCCACACTCAGGAAAACTCCACAGGTTTGGTTTCTTCGACCAAGAAATTGTAACGAAATGAAAGGGGTGGAGGAGGAAGAAATAAAAGTGAATTAAACGCCATATCATTTTTTCAAATGGTCAGGACTAAACTATGGCATCTAGAGATAAACATTTGGGTAACAAAACAATTTTTTTTTTTTAAATTATGAAAGTCAGGATAGTGGTTACTTTTGGCAGGAGGAAGAGTTTTGATGGGGGGTTTCTGGGGTGGGTCGTATAGCTTTTACTTCCTATCCTAGGAAACGTTGGTCTTAAAACAATTTGTTAAGCCATACATTTGATTGAGGCAGTTTACTTCACCTGTTTCACAATTTATTTTATAATAAAAAGAATTTTTTTAAATGTATATGATACCTATCTAGTGGGAAATACTAAAAAGAATGAATGTGAACATTTCTTTGTAAAGTGTCATCATGATGATAATTCTTACCACCTTTTTCATTAAGACACACTTATTGTCTTTATGTTGAAAAAGAAAACTTCACATCTACCCTACTGTTTCCTTATGGGACAGAATGTAGAAAAAGCTCAGCTTTAAAGAGTTATTTTTATATATTTAAAAACTAATATTGTTGATAACGGGGAAGGCTATGGATGAGGGGGGACAGAGGTGCACGAGAAATCTCTGTACCTCTCACTTAAGTTTGCTATGAACCTAAAACTGCTCTAAAACATGAAGTTTATTTTTAAAAAACCCACCTAATATCAAGTTCCTTCCAGGTTCCGGGCATCGTGCTATACTATTGCATTTAATCTTCGCAACGATCCTACGAGGCAGATTATACTTGTTGTTCCCATTTTACAGATGAGGAAACTGAAGCTCAGAGGGGTTAATGACCTTGCTCAAAATTACATAAAAGGAAAAGCAGAATCCAGTTCTACCTGACTCCTGTGGGCAGGTTCCACATTTGATCCATCTCACGGTGCCCAGTATCTACTTATGGAATTAAACACATTTACCGAATACTAAAGATCAGGAAACTGATTGAAATTACATAAGCTACTACCTGTAACACTACTTCTTGGCAGTAGAGAGAAAAGAAGCAAAGAGTTCCTCGGAGCCCAGCAGTTAGAGACCCTTCTCTAGGAGAGAACGGTCTTCCTAGCACTAGGGCTTGAGTCCAAGCTGGCAAGATGCTTTCTGCATGAAGATTAAATGTGTTTGGGAAACCTGAGAGATGAAAGAAACAGCTACATGCTGCTGACAGCGGGGAGTGCAGCAAAAATGTTTTCTGTACCCTAGGAATGTGAAGTCACCACCCTGACACATTGAATTATCAACTCCAGACTAAGAAGTGAGATGCTGGAGAGTTCACGTTTTTTCACTAGATGCTGGAAACCATCACCAAGGATCAGAAGCAGCATGGGACCAGTGGAAAACGCACGAGTTCTAGACGCCGACAGACCTGGCTCCCAGCCCTGGCTCCGGCTCTTACCAGCACCTACCTCACCCCGGGCGGTTCTCTCTCCCCCGTTCCTCGGCTATTTGAGTGCACGACCCTTGTCACCTGACACATTATATACTGACTTGCATCTATGTTTCTTAACTGTGTCTGCCTAGAATATAAGAGATTTGAGGGCTGGAACTTAATTTTGTTCACAGCTGCGTCTCTGAGCACCTAGAACTGTGTCTGGCATAGTAGGGTCTTAGTAAACGTTTGTTCAAAGTAGTTGATTTAAATTCATTTCAACTGTCTGAACTTTAAGTTCCTTATCTATCAAACAGGGAATAATACCATGCACATTTAACCAAGAAAATACAAATAAAGGGCAAAAAGTGAGGGTTCAGTAGATGTGTGGGGTTCCCTCCTACCACATTTCTTTTGCATGACACTCATCAATGAATTAACTCGGGATAAAAGTTCCCATTCAAAGAATAATAAGGATCTTTTAAGCTGGCCACTGACTTGCTCAGGACACTCTCTAAACCTACAGACCATTTTTAACGTTGTGAAGATGAGAGTAAAAATGCATCACAGTAGGAATATGGGGGATCTGGGCAAAGGAAGTCTTAGGCAAATGGCGTATGAATAACGCCAGTGATTGTGACTTACGAGAACAGGGTGAGTGGAGACCTGCCAGGTCACATCACGAGCGGGGACCAGCAAACCAAACATAAATAATCTTCGGTTCAAGGTTCAAGGCTTTACAAAAATCCTGCCACACCTCCATGGAATGTGACTGCTGGTGAATTGGGCATTCACTGGATAAAAGGGAAGCTGCCTCCCAGAGAATAAGCACTTTCCACCTGCCATCTCACTGAAATTTTACAATAATTTTATGAGGGGGGCATTTTTCTCCCCATATAACAAACGAAAAGCCCGTGGCTCAGGGAGGGAAGTGAGTCCCAAGGTTTCACATCTCTTAAGTGGCGGCTCTCCTGGAATCTCGATTTTGTTGAGCCTGGACTGAATGGACAGCCGCAATCCAGGCAGTACTCTCCGGTACCCGAGTACTCCACTGCACATTTTACAGGCTCCCCCCGCCTCCAACGGCCCAAGGAAGCGAATATATTAAGATAAGAAATCAGACATTATTACTGGATAACTGCTAGCTAGTAAAACTTCAGCCAATTCACTGCACAATCAACATCTGTGGCTTTCTAACACTCCTGTCAGCTCCAGGCTAAGGCCCAAAAGTCTTAAACACCTTGTTCTTGTTTCGTGATAAAACAGGAACCAGTCAGGCACATGTCGAGGATTCCTTGTGAAGGTATCATTTAGGTAGAGATTGTCTTTCCTATTTTACAGTTGAGGAGCTAAGGTTCAGAAAGGTACAGTAACTTGCCTAGAGTCACACAGCTGAGAAGAGGCAGGGTCCAGGTTAGCTCCAGGTCTAACTATAAATGAGGGGGTGTTTAACTCCACCATGATGTTTATTATTTGCATGGGGCGGGGTGTCACTAAATAGCCTTAATACCTGGGATCTGGTAGTGCTGGTTCTGAGCCCGTCTGACCTCAGACCCACTCCCCACTCTTCTGCTCTACTCTGTAGAAGGGAGGATGAGTGAGTTCCCTGGGCTCCCAGGTCAGCGGGCTTCCTGCTCGGTTTGGCACATGTGAGGCCCATGGTGAGAGATGAGGAGGATGGAAGGGAGAAGCTGAGTACTTCTCCTCCCTCTCCGCTTAGGTGGCTCGTCCAGCACTGGTTCGCTTCCTTTCTGACTCAAGCGCCCACGGCACAGACCACGAGTTCCATCTTTAGTCAGGTGACCCCAGACCCTGGACCCAGGAGCGCGACCCCCGCCGTGGCTAAACTCTGGATCACCTCTCTGCCCTCGTTTGCGCCTCAGCTCCTCTGTCAGCTGAATAGCCGTTTCCTTGGATTATGGTCCCTCCTGGAAACACCCAAAGGGGTTTCTGTTGTCCTGGTTAGGTCCTGATTGAGACACTGATTGAGTTTCGAGTTGCTGGACAGAGGAGACCAAGCAGCAGCCTGTGGTCCTGAGTGGAGAAAGCCGGCTGATGGCTGGGCTCCATGTCTCCAGACCACCTGCTGGCCACAAACCTCCATCTGGCCAGACAAGAAACGCTTTGGAAAAGATACATGCTTTTCTCTCTCTGAGGTTCACAGCCATGAGACTGGGGTAAAATGAACACAGTTGGTCTAATTCCCTGGCCTGAGAGGCAGAAAAATTCATCGTCAACTCATTAGCTACAGCCGCGTTTCCTAAACCGCGGCGAGGAGCAGCAGGATGCATGGATGTTAACAGGTAGTTCTTGGGGGGGAAAGGCTTTTGAAAAATGCTGGGTTAAACAAAGTTAACCAGATTTCTTAGTGTGCATTTAAAAATCTAAGCGACAAAAGAGTTACAGCACGCAACAGGCGACAATCCCAAATTCTATGCGATCGGAAAGCACATCGACATCTTGCGGATCTGAGAGTTCAGGAAACACCGTTCTGGAAATGCTGCTGTATGGCATTAGCGCTCAGACTCCTTGGTGGCCTTCCAGGTCTTCCGCGGACTGGAGCTGCCCCTTCTCCGCTTCATCCCCGCACACCCTCCTTCTTCTTGTCTAAGCCCCGGCCACACGACAGCTCCTGGCGCCCGACCGCGTGGACCGCGCCATGTGCTTTCAGAGCCCCTTGTCTTTGCCATGAGCTACTTCCCACCCCGGCTCCTGGGGAACTGCTGCTCCTCCTGTAAAGCGCCACCCCAGGTGCGTCCTCCCCGGGGAAGCTGTCCCTCAGCCCCCAGGAGGAAATGACTCCTGCGTCTGACGCCTACCACCTCCCGCACGACAGCAGCTACCACACCTCAGGGCACCTCTCCGCTTACTTCCCGTCTCTGAGTCCTCATGTCAGCGTGTGCGAGCCGGGGCGGGGCGGTCACCCGGCTGGGTTTGTGGGGGTAGCAAGTACTCCAAGATTTCAAACATTTGTATCATTTCCTGCTATCAGAGCTTGATTCTAATTGACTTAAAAATTCACGTTAAATTAAATCAAAGTTCCGTTGTTATGATGATCCCTGATAAATTAACCTTATGTTAACGTAGCTACTTTTATTATGATGAAAATAATTGATTTTCTGAAGTCCTAAAATCAATTGAAAGACAATTACCATCAAGAGAGTTCAGCACCTGTATTAACACTGCCAGGAGGAAGTTCGCCGCTAGGTGTCAGCCCAGGAGAAGAGGACGAGGGCTGCCCTGGCCAGTGTCTGACTTTTTCATCCAATTATCATCAGGAACATCAGAAATTTAAGCAAAATACTAAGCAATTAAAATTATCTAGTAAAGGAATGTTTTTTAAAAAGATATTTAAAATGTTGACATTTTCCCTTTGCAAACAGTTTATAAGTGGTGTTAGTTTAACCTGTATTCCTCAAGACAAGAAACATTTGCACAGAAAGAGACATTGACTCGTGAGAGCAAACCAGCTCAGTTTTCTTCTGAAACGCCCTCAAACTGTCTGTAGCGCGGACCACGCGGTGATCACCATCGTGGCGAGCGGTCAGAGCGAAGGGCGTGGTTGCCAGAGCTGGGCAGATGGGGGCTTTGAACCATGGCTCTAGCACTTCTTGAAAAGGGCCGCGACCATTCCTAGCCTTGGTTTTTCATCAGCGAAATGGGGCTACACCACTCTCTCTATATGGGGACTGTACACGTCAAACGAGGGGACATATGCAAAGAGCCTAACATGTGACAAATGCTTCGTATTATTTTCTTTTCCTTCAGGCCTCCAGTCAACGACTTATTTACAAAACAGTGTTTCGAGTCCCAAACAATGAAGGACATGATAACTCAGGACTATTGTGATTCCGTCCACTCCACGGATAATTACCGCGCACCTTCTCCGTGTCAGGCTCCGTGCCAGGGACGCGTGAGTAATCGCAACGCTCCGCCGCCTTCCGGAGCAGGCTTCCATTTCTTTGTGAGAAGGTAGCGTAAGACTGAATGTGATGTAGCTGTATGTTTCTGAGAAAGGATCCGCACCCCATAGAAAATCGATGTGGATGCATGTCCAAGGTGCGGGGAGGGGAAAGGAAATCTACAATTTTATCTTCTCGTCATCATAAATTCCATAAAGCCTCACACAGGACAAACCCACCGTTGCCACATCTTACGTTACTGAGCCTCGAGCCTCTACTATGTGCTGGGTCTAAGAAAGAATAAGACAAAATCCTCTTAAGAAGCTCACAGCCTAGCTATGTACATGGAGTCGTATATCACTGTTTTAGGCCCTAAATTGTCAAATGTTATCACAGCTTGAAAACAGATCAGAAAGATTTCCTTTTCAGAGTCACACTGAAAAAGTAAAAGACCTTAAAGCCAGATCACTTGACTTATTACACCGGTAACAGCAACCATGTCTCTCTGCCACTGCTTCCACAAAGATACAGAATTTAAACCACCGGGATGGACTCGGCTTACTTCATTAATACATTCCCCTCTCGCCTTTTCCCAACTGGAACTGAGGATTTACTGCACGTGATGCTTTCGCAGAGGGCGAGCCTCTCCAGATCTCACCGCCTGTGGTTGGCTGCCGCGCAGTCGCTGGTCGTGCCTTCGCTTGACACTTAGACATTCACAGTGTGGCATTTGCGTCAGATAATTTTTCTCATGCTCTAAGATGAAGCTGTGGATGATTTTTCTAAAAACTAAGCGTCTGTATTGTGCAACACTGAAACATGACCTCCAGTCTTTCTAATGTACAGCACGGGGAAACAGGTATCATTCATTCATTTGTTCATCCGTTCATTCAACACATATTTAACGAGCACCTACTAAATATCGGACTATGTGAGGGACACCCAGGAGTACAAAAGATGGTCCCCCCCGCCCCCTGCCAAGGGAACAAAGTAAGAAAAGAGGAGCCAGATTATTAAGTGAGATCAGAATTCTTAGAATTTAAAGTCTAGAATTCCTCCTGGATAGATACACTTTTACTTTTCAAGTATTTTAGAACAGATGAGAATTTCATTTTGATCACATTCACTGATGCTCTTTGAAATCATTCAGTTAAGCTTGATCATCATGTTTAAGTGGATTTCCTGCCAGTTTTCATCTCTCATTTAAGGGCCCACTTTCTACTTGGGGAGTCTGCTTCTAGAACAATGGTTCTCAGTTCAGTGAGCGTTCATTGTGTGGCTTCACGGTGCCAGGACTCCAAGACTGTGTTCCTGAGCAACATCAGTGTCTCTGGAAAGTGGACAGTGAAGATTTGGTGCCAATATTGAACAACGGTCATCTTATCCTCATAGGCAAAAGATGTTTTGATGAAATAGACAAAAAAGATTCTCAATAATGTTTTCTCTTATGCATTTCTCAAGTTGACTCTAATGCATTTCTTAATTCTAACCCTTGGTACCTGGTACCTCTTTTAGCCCATAGGTGCTGGTGAGAAATAACATGAGTGAATATCAAATAAATACTGAAGGGGATCATTAAATATATGATTTCTTACAAATCCTTTATGTATCATTTGAGATAAAAGCCAAATTTTCACAGTTACTTCAAAAGAAAGGAATAAGCAGGCCAGACCCTCTTTTCCGAATGACTTTGGTGGTCTGACACTTGGCCGCCACTACTCTAGACTGTGGTGGTCTCGTTCTGCTCCTCTTCCTCCAGTCCCTTCTTGTCCTCCAGGGACCGTCACTATGATTTAGTCGATATTGACTAATCAACAAAAACGCTGCTTAGTTTTACATTCGTTATTGTTGTTTTTTTCAACTGTCCTACAAGATAGGCATTATTTCTGTTTTACAGATGAAAACACTGAGGCTCAGAGAGGGACTTTTAAGGTCATCTTCTGGCAGGTGACAGAGCCAGGATTAAAACCCAGGTGAATCCAAAGACCATGCTCTTCCCGTCGCACTTGGTGGCCCACTTAGCCCTTTCCAGGCACAGAGCTACGGGTCCCGCAGTCCTGGCGGCGGAAGCACCTCCCCTTATCTCTGTTCTATTCCCAGGACATGATCTTGACTTGGGGTGATGACTAAAACGAGACAGAAATGGTAGCCAGTAAGTTACCAGCCCCACGTCTAGTCCACTGTAGATTCCGGCTGTCAACGCATGTGTTTCGCTCAGGCCTGCAGGTTTTGGCAATAACTCCCTATCTGCTTGCCTAAAATAAACTGGAAAATAAGAAAAGCTTTCACCAATTTTTCCTACAGAATAATCACAGGTATATATCCATGCTTCACAAACACACCACTGTCCCCTTAAAAAATGCATGGGCTCTGTGTGGAAAACAGTGGTTCCTCAAAAAGTTCAACACAGAATTACCATGTGACCTAGCAATTCCATCCCTAGGTATATTCCCCAAAGAACAGGCACTCAAACAGATACCTGTACAGGAATGGTCATAGCATTATTCACAATAGCCAAAAGGTGGGAATGACCCAATGTCCATCAGCAGATGAATAAGCAAAATGTGGTATATGCACACAGTAGAATATTATTCAGTCTTAAAAAGGGATGAAGTTCCGACATGCCACAATGTGTATGAACCTTGAAAACATTATGCGAAGCGAAATAAGCCAGACACGAAAGGACAAATATGGTACGATGCCACGTACATGAAAAATATCTAAAATAGGCAATCGTAGAGATAGAAAGTAGATGAGCGGTTCCTGGAGGCTGGGGGAAGGAGACGGCGAGTTATTGCTTGATCGTCACAGTTTCTGTCTAGGGTGATGAAAAACTTTGAAAATCGTGATGGTGGCTGTACAACACTGTGAATGTAATTAATGCCACGGAACTATATACTTAACAATGGTGAAGGCGGCAAATTTTATGGGATATAGATATATTTTACTACAGTTAAACAAAAAATGCGTGGGCTGTGAGGAGAGACTGGGTCCCCAGCTCTGCCACGCCCAGGCTGGGTGGGGAGTGTCGGCTCGGCACAGAGGCTCCCGCGCCAGCCCCGTCCGGCTCCACCTGAGCCCCCCGCCCCGGCTTCGTCCCTGCCTCCTCTCTCGTCTTGTTGTACTGCACATATTGTTTTTAGATTCCTTGAACCTTTTTTGAGTACCAGATGGAGGCACAGACAAATGAGTAACATCCCTTATTTGTTCCGGGTATCCTTCGCTTCTCTATGTGAGGGCAGGGAGCGCACCCCACGAAGGGTTCTTAATTCTTTCCACTTCGAGCTGCTCCGAGGCTGAGTCAAAGGAAATCTGCTTCCTTACCAGGTCGTAACAAGCTGGCGCCCACGGTCAGGCTCCTGCGTGCAGACTTGGGTTTCTCTACTCGGGAGGCTTTGGAATCTAGCATCTCGAAGCTTTATTCGCAAAGATGTTTAGTGGAGTAGGAATTATATTACCAAAAACGGAAACGACCTCAATGTCCAATGAGAGAAACTGGTTACAGGAATTACGGTAGCTGTACTGGGGAGAGTATTCTGCAGCTATGTAAAAATGCATATGATGTCATGTTAAAGAGGGGAGAAATAAACTTTTAGCTCAGATTTGATAGCAGCTATGTAAACACTTTGCAGGATGAAAAACAAAGAATATGCAAAAGATAGTTGAGGTAGTGGTTAGTTCAGCGGGACTATGATGTTTTAATTTTTCTAGTTTTTAAGTATTTTTCTATTGTCTGTTATGCTTAAACACACATAAATACGGTTGTTGTTGTTTTTTTAGAACCATGAGATCAACGGTGTTACTCAACCAGAGACAGACACATGTAGTGATCTCCGACCTGCTCCAACACAGCCTTGTCCGTTGATGCTTGAAAAACAGGCTATCAATCTGCTTTCATCTGAACTTCTCTGTCTTCAAGGGGTTTTAGGAGGATAAATGTGACTCAGCAGAATCATGAGCAGAATCAGGGGCTGGAAGGTGGATGAGGCCAGTGTGCCCACAGCTGAATCTGGAAGCCTCTTGGGAGGGACTGGAGGAGCGGGCTGCTGCCTGCACAGCCTTTCACAGAAATCATGACCGTCTTGTTTACTGCCCCCAGCCCAGCATCCACTCCCTGCGGGCAGGGGCTGCGCTCCATCCATCCTGGGGAAGCCCAGCCAGCAGGTTGGCCCAGAGAGAGCCACACAAGCCTGTTGAATAAGCAACTCTCATGGCGCTCCATCTACACTGGCCTTTGCACAGATACTGGCACAGAACAGGGTGCGTCTTAAAGCACCAACATCCATCAGCTTTTGCTTCGTGATCTAACATTTACCAAGGACCTGCAGTGGACAGACATGGGAACGGGCACCTTCGCACACACTGTCTTAACACGACTCCTTGTAGCATGAGCTAGGAAAGAAGAAACTCTGAACAGAAAAGAATGAAATTAAAAGACACAAGTCTATTTTTGAAAGTTCTTTAAAACTGAAGCTACTGTGCTACAAAATGTCTTTCAAAGATAGGGCGGTGGGGTAGTCTTACTTGGATTTCATGATGATATGATTTTAAACAAGGGAGTAAAGCAAAAGTAAGATTCTTTTTATTATTCATTCATTCTCCATAGGTGGGAGAAAGGGGAACATTCAAGAACTGCGCTGTTATACACATCCTCCAAAAGTGGCAATCTCCCACCAAGCGGAGAAAGGATCCCTGGCCTAGCAATTAAAATCATTTGTCTTTTATCCCCTTCTTGCCAAAAAGGACCCCAGCCCTAACTAGTTAATCCCTAACACCCACTGCTACTCCCTGAGTTGCCTGGCAACTGCTGGGAGGCGTGTCAGAGAGCAAGAAAGGCCTAAATAAATGAGCTGGAGCCCAGGCTGCCGCTTGACATGGATAAAGGGGGTTTTTCCGAATGGAGCTGCCTGGCTGCTTGCGGTTCTGTCATTTAAGCGCAGAACAAGTTGGCTTGGCCGATATTGTTAACTATCTTGGGCTTTGCACCTGATATTCTCCGGGTGATTGAAAAATGGGCCACATGCCCTTGCGATTTGCAGCCATTCTCCACTCTGCCAGGCAGCGGCAACCTCCGAAGCCTGAAGACAGGACAGGATGCGATGTGTGCACATGAGCAGGCCGAGGGCCGGCCCCCGGCCTCACACGCGTCACTGTCCCTTATTTCTTTCACCCATCCTTCCATCCACTGTTTCAAAATGTGCTCACTGATGCCTACAGTATGCAGGACCCACGCCTGGGGCTGGGAAGGCAGAGAGACAGAGAACATGTGGACCGTGTGGGAACCAGAACAAAGAGACAAGGGAGTGTGATGCAAGGGACCTGGGTTTGGGAGTCAGGCTGACCTGAGTCCGCCTCCTGGCTCTGCGACTTACCAGGATGTCACCAGCAACCTGAGCCTCTATCTCTCGTCTGTAAGATGGACAGTGAGGGGCAGTCGTGGGGAATCCCTGAGACCACGGATGAAGCGACTGAGAGATAACTGAGCTCCGACCTTGGGGGAGGCCGCTGAGCAAGTAGGACACATGGCGGTAGCTGGACACCCTCGGCGCCTCGACCCGCGGGAGAGCCCTGTGAAATCATTCCCCTGGCCCTGAAGACAGACACCGCCAGGAGCCGACACGGGTGCTCCCGCCCTGGGACAGGCACACGGCCCCCCGCAGAAGGCGTGGGCGGAAGAGCAGCCCAGCTCCTGGCACGTGGCCGGGCCTCGGCGAGGCGGCCGCCTTCTCCTTCCCTTCTGGGCAGGGGGAAGAGAACGAAGCTTGAGACTCCCCAGCCAGCTGCTTTTGGGCTTCCCCACCGCCCCCCGTAAGAAAGAAAGAAAAAAGGGCCAAGGAGCTAATCTCAAGTGAGCTCGGGGCCGTGGGACAGGAGTTGCCCGTCTCCACCCCCTGGGAGGGGGGCTCGCCCTCTCCTCACAGAGGCAGGTGGGCGCCGCAGGCTCAGCAGGAGCTGGTCCCCAAGCTGTCCCACGGGCAGAGTGGAAAGGACCACCGCCAGTGCTGTCGCGTTTCATGTTTTAGAACACCAGAACTCTGTGACTTCGTGGTGACGTGAGTCTCATGACGGTTCTCACTGGCCCAGGGTGGGAAGCCACTGCACCACGCCGGTGTGGCACCCCACAAAGCAGTGAGAGCGGATGAGCAGAGGGGCTCTTGTACCCCTGTGGACACACTGCTCCTGGCCCTTCACCCGCAGGCTCTCTTCGCCCTCCACCTTGCACTGTTCGCCCCACGCCCGGCAATTTGCCTCAGAGACGCTCCCCTCTGGGCCACCACCTGCTTCTGACACCATCTTTCCCCCTCACCTTACATATCAAAGGACCTTTTATGTACTCGGATCCTTTGACCCAGTCAACCCACGCCAGGGATTCTGCCTAAGGAAATAAGTCAGCCCATGCACAAGGGTTTATGGAGAGATGTTCATCACAGCGTGGTTTACAATGGTGAGAGAGACGCTGACAGATGAGAAGGACCTGCATTGGGGTGATGAGGAAGCCTCGGCACTGGTTCCCGATTTCGGGAACTTGATAAACATCTCTGTGAGTGGGGCCCAGGCTGCCTTCCTAAGAGCCCCATGGGTGACGCTGATCCTTAGCCAAGGTGAGAACCATCGGGATCACCTGATGGAATATGTGGAGCCGTCATAAGTGATGTTTAAGATGAGTTTTTGCAGGGTGTGAATAAGTGCTTCCAACATACTAATAAAACACAAAACCAAAGAACTGGGAACTGGATTGCTTTGCCAGTAATATCTCAACTGTCTAAAAGTAAAAAACCAAAAGACGGAAACAAAAACCAACCCCAAAATAACCCTAGAACCTAGGTAGAAACACGCGAGCATGTTAACTCTAGATGATAGGATTATGGTGCCTTCTCATTCCTCATCCTCTGTTACTTCAAACATCTTTTTACCAAGAGCAGGTGCTCTTTTTACAACCAGAGAAACAGCAAAAAGACAGGCCCAAGGAGGCCAGCCTGCTCCCTCGGCACTGTGCTGCCTGCCACCCCGGGGGCTCTCCAAGGCACCGCACCCCTGTGGCCAGTGCCCCCGACCCTTCACCCCTTCTTGGGTTCACATGTGCTTTGCAGTCCTTATTTTAATTAATCCCTGAATGATCTTGCATGGGAAATGTGGTTATCCCATTATTCAGATTAGGAGAATTGGCTAAAATTAAATCTATGGTTTAAAAACCATCCGAGTTACATAGTGATGACGCTCGGTCAGAAAATTTCAGGCCCTCCGACTTCCCTCTTGGCCTTATAGGAAAAAAAAAAAACCCACCCCAAAACATTCTGGTACAGATAAATAGGACTGAAAGCATGGCAAATCTGCTGTATTTCAGTGATTCTAAGATGCAAATTTCTTCACATCGTAACACCTCTAAAACCTGGATGTCGCGCAGTGGATGGCATCCTTCAGTTATAATCGGAAGCCCTCCTTTCCCTCCCTTAACAGTACATAAAGTAATGGTACCTCCTAAGATTGACGCAATGAAATGTGCCATGTTGACGACCAAACCCATCATCCTAGTCTCAAAATACTACTTTTAATAGCTACATAGTATTCGTCACAGGCACGTACTTTACTTAACCGGTCGCCTATTACGGACATTTAGCCTGTTCCACGGTTTTACCATTATATGCGTTGCTACTGGCGACGCCTTTGCAGTAAGCTTTCCCTTTTTCTACTATGGACATCACCATTCTCTCCCAGGTCCGTGCCTCAGGAGACATTTTGACATTTCTTGCCCCTTATCTCCATATTTTATCTATAACTATCCTCATCTGGTCATTTCTTCTTCATGGCGCGTTCTCCTGGGGTAACCACTGGAGGGCTCTCTTCTGAGCTCCCCTAACAGCTCACAGGTTCCTTCCGTCCATCACTGTATTACTGTTCAGACATGACTTCGGTCACACGGCATCTCTGCTCAAAAAATTATACTCCTTGCAAGGACGTTCATACTCCTAGCCTAGCATCCAAGGCTCTGTCAGATTTGGCTATGGTCTCTACTCCAGCCCCATCTTCCCACCTAAATCCATGATTCCAGACAAAGTGGCCACGAGGGGTCCTGCCTCCAAGCCTTTGCTCACTCGGTTAACTCCACACCGACCCCAGGAGGAGATTCTGTCTTCCTTTTTCCAAACCTTACCCATTAGGCTCAGGCCAAGTTTCATTTTTCCTGTGAAATGTTTTATGGCTCATTTGATCCTTATAACCATCTGGAGATGTAGGATGACAGGTATTCCTATCACTTCACAGGTGAAGAAACTGAACTTTAAAGAGATTAAGTGGCTTGCTCAAGGTCATACAGCTTATAAGTACAAAGATGGGCTTTAAACTCCAGGGCTTCCTCCTTAAATCCAGGTGCAACTACAACCATAAACTTTTCTGAAGGAGCAACTTGTGCCCTGATCACGTACCCAGCAATATGTACCAAGATTCAACCGCCTCTGGGTTCTAGAAAGATATATGACAACCATGGGATCATGTCCCTCAGTTCTCAGCACTGAGGACCGAGCCAGCTGCCCCATTCTCATTTCAGAGACGAGAAGACAATTATACCCCTCTCGAAACAACGTCGAATCCGGCTGGTTCGTCCGGGCCCAAGGTCGGGACAAAGAATTAGAGCCGTCTCACTCAGAGACAAGCAGGACATGGGGTGCTTGCTTTAAACCGAAGGGCTTTAGAGGTACTAAGGGGAGTATTTCTCAGGAAACAAAAAGTGCATCCCTTCTGTTACGTGACCATGACGTTGCCTGGAGCCGAGGCAACCCAGAAAGTCAGACCTAAGTGCTGGACGGAGGACGGGCGCAAGGAGGGTGGTGGCATTAGGCTGCTGCTCCCTGAGCACCCGCTGCCAGGCCACTTCTCAGAGAGTACGGCCTGGGTGAAGAGAGAACAAGGTGTTCGCTATCGCTCTGTGTTTCTCTTAGACCCGTGATTCACAGCAGTCAAAAAAAAAAATCCTTACCCGACAGGCGGTGCACCCTGTGCGGGTCCCCATCACCCAATCCAACTAGGCCGGGTGTGGCTGTCACCACCCACCTGCTCGGGACGGAGGGAGTTCTGTGCTCCTGGGAGGAAAGGGCCGTCAGCAAGGTCCCCCTCCAGTGTTCTCTCCTACACAGAGTGACGCACAGAGTGATCCCTGGGCCAATTCTCCATTCTCCTTGACCAAGAGCCAAGAGTAGGCTGAGTCGAGAGGTAACTGAAGCAAACTTCTTATTGAAGCTGGGAGAGCTGGTACTTTCATTGGTTTTAGGGCTGACCTGATGTCTTCATATCCCAGCACTAGCTACGCACCCCACGGGGCAAGCGGGGAATAAGAACGAGGCAATGGGGGCCCAGAAAGTCTGAAGGGCCATGGAGGCGGGTCACGTTATTGCCCCGTCCTCAGCTTACTTTAGTCACACACACCAAGGCCACTGTGGGGGACTCTAAGAAGTGAATCCCCAGGGTGACGAGCTTTCTCCACGTGGGGAAGCGGCCCCCCACCCCCGACAGGAAAGGGCAGCGGGGCCCAGCGGGAACCCACGGGCTTTGGCACCCTCGGGCTCCTCGACCCGCTTAGTGCAGGGGGATGACTGTGGCTACCTGGGCTGGCTGTGCGCCCCGGAGAGGGCCCAGCGCTGAGTTAACACAATCGGCGCTGCTGGCCGGGGGGTGCGGGGTCTCTACGTTCACAGGCGCACTCAGGGCTTCACACGCGGCGGCACGGCTGCCTCGTGACACTCCCCCGGCCCCACGCCCTGGAGACACGCGCCTCTTCTTGTGAACTCCACAACCAGGCGAACGGTGGGTTTCTTGCGAGCCCCTCGCGGGCCCCGAGGCACATCTCTTAGCCCTGACCAAACGCAGGTTTATAACGTGCCAAGGAGCTACTCACCGGCTCAATTTTCAGGGCGTTGCGGTAACTGCCGAAGAAGGCGGCCTGGGCCTTGAGGAAGGCTCTGGCCACACCGTCGCCCGTGGTCGTGGAGACCTTCTTCAGCCGGTTCTTCAGCGCGGAGATCTGGGGACCGAGAGAAAGGAGGCACAGGTTGAAGGCAGGGTCGGAGGAGGATGGCTGGCCGAGAGCTCTAGAAAATCCCTGGCAGGGGATCGATTTGCTATCTCAGTCACGATGCTTTCGGTATGAGGGCAGGGTTTGGAAATTTAAATGAATGTTGCTTCTATGAGAGCATATTTAACAAAAACAGAAACAAAACCATTTTCTAAGCAGTTACAATGTGTCAGGTAAGTGCTACACGGAAGATGTGAAATTTAATTCTTTCGACAACCCTGCAAGGAAGGGATTAGTGTCCCGATCCCACAAGGGTGAGCCGGCCACAGAGAGGTGAGGCTACGCGCCTCGGGGCGAACCTAAGGAGCGGCCAAGTTGGAACCTGAACTGAAGTCCTGTAATCTGACCCAAAACTACGCAAAGATTTTTAGTTCCACTTCCATTTCCTCTTCAAATTACTTATAAGTATTAAAAATAAATGACTTATTTGTAATGCTTAATGTGTATTATATATCATTAATAAATATACATTATGTAGCTCACACCTACACTCTAGAGGAATAGTAGCGGCTTACAGATAAGCACTCACAGTTAAAAGAAAACAGACAAGAAAGCCATGGCAACAGGAAAAGTAGCCAGGAATAGATTCAGTATATAAAGATAAGCCATAAGGTCTTACACGATGACTAGAAATGAATTGTAAATTTGACTTAAGAGCCTCCTAGTGGTCAAAGCAAAAAGGGATACATGGGTTGTGAGATTCTTTGAGTCCACGAATTACAAATAAACCAGCTGCACAACTGAACACAGATTTTCCTGAAAGCGAGAACCGAATGAGATTTGTCCTGAGTCCTCAGTATAGGAATGACTATGGCACGATGGCTGTCGCCCTCGACATCAGAGACACCAAGCTTTCTGACACGCCCTTCGCTCATCTCGGGATGCCACACTGCACGACTCCTGGGCACACGGTTCACGCCCTGTCCCACGAGAAAGGTGCGCCTGGAACTGCGCATGTGGGGCCTCGAGTTATTCATGTACTCAACGAATATTTATTACCTCTTGAGTGCCCGGGACATGTTAGGTGTTGAGGATACAAGGGTAAACCAAACCAGACATAGGCTCTGCTCTCATTAAGCTCACACTCTAGGGAGGAAATACTGTCACCAATACTGTGACATTGCTACTGTGACAAGCCTGTGATAGAACTCACCAAGGAGGTCACGGAAGGCTTCCTGGAGGCAAACGGGCTTGGACCGAGAGCTGGAGGATGAGCTGAAGGAGCCCCCTCAGCAAAGGGGGAAGGAGCACGGGGACCAGCATCTGCAAAGCCCCTGTGGTGAGGGGAGTTCAGAGAGCAGAAAGGCCTGGAGAGAACGAGGGGACTATGGCTAAAAATGAGCTGAGAGAAAGGGAGGCGTCTGAAGAGCTTGTGAGCGCACTCAGGAATTTTTTCCTTCATCCTGAGAGAAATGTAAAGCTAATGACTGACTTAAGCATGCAGATGACATATCAAGGGCATGTCTCAGGAATCTGTAAGGGGCTTAAAGGACTATCTAGTGGCGTGACGTTATTTAAGGATAACATTTAGGGTAAAAATTTAAGGATAAAATAGAAAATTAAACTCAGGTGGTCTATGAATCATCTACAAATTTTTAATGTGAATGAGTGATGATCAATTTTTTTGACCATAGGCTCCACGGCGTTTCTCAGAATCTGAAAGGTGCCAGAGAACTTAAAAAATACTAAGAATCACTGATCTGGGATGGACTATGTATACTTTATAAATTCTCTATGAATGTTATTTCTTACTACTGAGCTTCTGATAAGGGATTTTTAAATAGCTTATTAGGATACACTTTACATACCATAAAATTCACTCATTTAAAGTATATATAGTTCAGTGGTGCTTTTAGTGACGAGCCTGCACAACTGTCCCTATTGTCTGATCCCAGAACACCTTCATCACTCCCAAAAGAAAACTCACCTTAACTGTTGTCACTTCTCACTCACCGATTCTCCCCCTTCCGCTCACCCCAGGCCTAGGTAACCATTAATCCACTTCCTCTCTCTATGGATCTACCTATCCTGGCAAGTTCATATATAAACACAATCATACGGCATAGGGTCTTTTGTGACTGGCTTCTTTCATTCGGCATCATGCTCATTATGAATAGGTCCCTCCGTGGTGCAGCACTTAGCGATACTTCACTCTCGTAGCCGACCAGCATTCCATGGTAGGGATCTACCACATGAATGTAGTATCACAGTTGATGGGCCATCTGGGTAGTTTCCACTTTTTGGCTACCGTAAATAATGCTGCTATGAGCATTCATGCACAAGCTAAAAGGACGCATGGAACATGGTGCTTAGCACATAGTAGGCCATCAGTAAGTTTACTGAGTAGGAGGGGACAATCTTGCTCTGTTGCCACAGGGCTGCGTGTCTGTCGACTGAGTGAAGGGAGACTGGCATCCTTCTCTGGTAAGTGAGAAGTGATGGGAACACGTGTGGAGGGGTGGCCGCCCCCTCTGTTTGGAGGCAGGCCAAGGAAAACAGTTTTCCTCCGGAAGCAGTTTGGATGCTCTCTCAATACCCAGGTGCAGAGAGCCAGTCTACTGTGATCTCCCCTGGTCTGGGACACACGAGCCCCAGCACCACAGTGGCGGGCGCCCATGAGGAGCACGCAGGCCACGTGGCACCCAGGCAGACTCTGCCGTGGGCTTTCAACTTGAAATAGCAATGAGAGGAAGACATGTGCTTTATTACGTTAAAAATACTGCTGACTCCCCACCCTCCAAGTAAGAAAAATCCTGCCCCTCCCGGGCACTAGGGTGGCATTTCCACCCTCTGAAATGGCGCACGCCACTGTCGCACTTCCTCTGGCTCCTCAAAGGCCTTGGGCCACCTGTGCTGCAGATTACTCCTCGCTTAACCTTCCCTGGCCTTGCCCGTTCATCCGGGAGGTGTTTAATTACCTTGGGTTCACAAGCTGCGCTTCAGGTGAGCCTCTCCTAATGGCCTCATTACCATTTTACACAAAGAGGTAGTCCCGATCTTAACTGAGCAAATACCAGTATGTGCCTTCCTGCCCGCCTAGCTGGTCTGCAACCAGCCAAGTGGTCCTGGGCTCTTGGTGCCCCTGTGACCACTGAGGCCAAGACTTCTGAAGACCTCTCCTCACCCTGCAACACGGAAAAGCTTTTGTCAGCACTTCAAACTTTGAAACTTCAAGTACAGGCGCATCTGATAACTGGCGATGGCATTCTGTCCCTTAAATAAAACGGAGGAAGAAAATCTAAGGCTTAAGTAACCCGCAGTCATACATCTAAAGCTGAACTTGCCCCGAGTACTCCCGAGGGTGCTGGTCAGATCATTAGCATCGGGGCTCATCAGGCATGAGTTGGGGGTGACGGAAACGCCGATGAGGATGGCTTCCTCCTTTAATCGGGTATCATAGGGGGCAGACAGAAAACAAAGGGAAGAGAGTACGGAATTGAATCCCTCAGCTCCTCCGAAGCGCCCGCTCCTCCTCCGGCCCGCCTCCGTTACTGCAGCATCGTCCGAGCAGTCTCACAAGCCAGGTTCGGATGTGGATT
>NW_006441061.1:652400-653265 GCF_000325575.1 Pteropus alecto
TTATCCACACCACCCCAAGTACGTCCTGCATCTGCCCCCTCCTCTCAGGGACCACGACCCTGGCCCTGCACGGTCCGCCTCCACCCACCCTCTCTGGCCCAGGTTGGTGCAGTAGGTTCCTGGACGGGCTCTCTGCCTTCAGTCTCCTCTCAACGCCGTCCACCTAGAGCTGTCCTCGTCAGCTCGGGAAAACATGAATCTGACCACTTCGATTCCTCCCTCGAAACCCTTCGATGCCCCACCCTTGGCCGCCAGCACCTTCCCAACATCCCAACTCCTCAGAGCAGTCCCCAGGCCTTCCTCATTTCTCACCTGGCCTCGTTTTCGTCGACCCCACTTACGGTTATACTTGACTGACACTGGATTGCCATCGAGAAGCACATGACTCTCCAGCCCATGCACGTGCCGACAACCCAGAGTGTCCCTTGTCCCTTCCTGCTCTGCTTGCGAACACCCCTTCACCTCTAAAAGACCATCCAGGGATCCAATGGGCGCCGATTAAGTAAATTATGCCGCATCCTCACAATGAACTACTGCGGAGCTACTAAGAAAGAACGCGGCAGTGCTTTGCACCGACATGAAAAGGTGTCCACGAAATATTCCCAAATGGCGGAAAGTATGCAAGTCGCAGAGCGGTATGTACAGCATGAATCATTTAAAAATTATATATGTACATATATGTAGTATAAATCTAAAATGCCATATATCAAGCTTTAACCATGCAGAGATGCTTTCTATTTTATGAACTTTTGATTGTTTTGATTATCCTTTATAAAAAAGCATATGTTACTTCTATAATAAAGAATTTAAATGAGGTATTTTTCTTTAATAGTCAAATTAAACACTGCCTTGGGTGAAGGGAAAG
>NW_006441061.1:653319-655565 GCF_000325575.1 Pteropus alecto
AAAGACGGGGTTAACGATGCCCCGCCTGGGCCCCCCCCGGAGCGCGAAGGGGATTCTTCGGTGAGCTGCAGTGTCTAACATCTTTCCTGAGAGTCTCAGAGTCCCCAGCAGGTCCAGTGGTTCTTGGCCCAGTGTCGTGACTCAGCACTTTCTGCTGAATGAAAGAACAGATGAGTATTTTGGCATCTTGAAAGGCACGTCCGGTGGCTGCGCCTCTGTGCTGGAAAGAAAGTCTAGGATCACGCTCTCCAGAGATTGATCAGCAGAAGGAACTGGTCTCCGTTAGGAAAGACGGGACGAGAAATTAATACTCCCCCACTTCCTCTCTGCTGAAGGCCATCTTTGGGAGGCGACCAAAACTGCAGGGAGAATGAACCTGTGGATGCTGAATGAGGGCACGTGGACAACTCGGCCAGTCTTATGCAACGCTGCAAACGCGACGCGCCCAGGTGCAAACGCAGCGTTCCCCATCCCGGCCCGCGGCCCGCTCCCTTTCACCTGCGCCCCGGGGGCCCCACCTCGCAGGTCTCTTGGCTTCACCTGCTCCTCTAGCCCCACGCACTCCTCAGGGAGGAGGCTGTAAAGCTTGAATCGTGTAAGCCTAAGACTGGAAACCTGGCCTCCCCACTTTCTTAACCTTTCTGAGCTTCAGTTTCCTCTGCTCTAAAATGAGGAATCTGCAAAAAAAAAAAAAAAAAAGAACATGGTGTAGATTAAAATATAATGAACGTAAAATGGATAATGGATAGAGTGGACGGCCTAGCTTCTGGTGAGTAGTTCGGGTTTGACCTTTCACCTGGACTATGGCAACAGTCTTTCAGCTGGTGGCCCACCCTCTGTTTCCTTCTTGGTCAAATGCATCCTTTGCACTGAACCATCTTTCTAAAACAAGAGGTTGAATCTTATTACTCCCTTACTCCAAAACTCGCAGTAGTTCCATACTAACACAAAGTCCACACGCCTTAGCACGATATTCAAGGCCTTCCGTGGGCTCAGCTCAAGTTCCGCTTCCGATGTCGTTTTCTATTCAATTTCAGAGGTCGCGAAACCATCCCAAAGCCTGGGACATTCTTCATCCCACTCTCTAACAAAATTCTTCTATTTGAAAACAGCCTCCAACTTTCTGCGGCGCCCTCGGTCACAATGAGGTCACACTAACCTGTGCCTTTGGTTGAGGCCTGAACTTCGCAGGCCCCGTCGTGCAGATGTGCCGGGAACAGAGCTGCACAGGACCAGGACCCAGCTCCCGGCAGCTCGCCGTCAAGCTTCCCCAGACCAGCCACAAGTTAACTTATTAGAGCTTCAAACGGGAACTCTCATATTGTATACATCATCATCCTATTATTTAGCCTTTTATATGACCTTTTACATTCCTCCCCTCTGGAATTCCCTTGCAATTCATACTGGCGCTCAACAAATATAGGTTTCTTTATCACTTGGCTGCAACTTGCGAGGGGAAGGAAAGAATAAGCATGGCATACTGTTCCCCCATCCACCTCTAAGGCGCGCCTGCCCATCTCTTTCCACCAGTGCTGGCACCTTAAGATCTCTCAGCGGCCTCCCTACTGCTCTGAGGTAAAAGACTAAAGTCCCAGGCTGGCCTGCAAGGCTCTGAGGTGCTCAGCCACAGCCTCTTTCAGATGCCAGGCTCCCACATGCCCTGCATGGCTCCAGCCACACCTTCCAGGCTCCAGCGCGCTGGCCTCCCTCGCACGCCCCGGCCTCGGGGGGGCTGGCTCCGCTGTCTGCAGTATTCTCGCCACCATCACCCCCTTGCCTCGAATTCAGCACCGTCTAAGAGGACTTTCCTCAGATAATCTACCATCTGTGTTGTCCGATGTGGCAGCTGCAACTGAGAACTTGAGATGTGGCTCGTGTGACTGAGGAATTGAATTTTATTTCATTTTAATCAACTGAAATAGCCGCATGTGGATACCGGCTATCACGCTGGACGGCGCAGAGTCCTAGATCCGCTACTACTCATCCTTCAGATCTCAGCTCAAATATCACATCCTCAGCCTGACGCCCTCAGACTAGACCAAGGTTCACCTGTTTTATATTCTTGCTGTACCTTTCCTTCAGAGACACATGGCAATGTGTAATGATGCATTTACTGACAATCTAGGATGTGTTTGTCTCTTCGGTTAGACCGAACGTTTTAGGAAGGCAGGGACCACGGCCACCCCCAGTGCTGGCACACCTCAGTAGACACTGTTCTTCTACAGGCCCAACTCAAGCCAACCTGT
>NW_006441061.1:655601-662941 GCF_000325575.1 Pteropus alecto
ACTGCTCAGTGTCAGACCGTAGTTAAAAGATTTTTGGGGGGAGAAGGGGATAAATCAGACACCTAGGAGTAGCTAGGAGAGAGAGAGAGAGAATCATAATTTCTTTTCTCCCTTTAAAAATGCCCCTTAAGAACTAGGGTAAACCGATTCTTCCTTTCCTGAATAAACCAGACAGCAAGGCTTTGCTACGAGTAAGATCTCCTGGAGAACGTCTCAGTGTGGAGAAGGCAGAGGGGAGCCCTGCCCTGTTTTCCCGTTCACACTGGCTGCTTCCCTCTGCTACCTTCGCATAGACACAGTGTACCTACCTGTGCCTTAGTTCTTGCCTCAAACTGGAAGCAGGAGGCCTTGGCGTATAAAGGCGATCTCATCCCATTCACTTTCCCAGTAACAGTTTCTGGGAAAACCAGAAATGTGTCTGGAGAAAGGAACGACAATGAGCATTTATGAAGCACCCTACTAGGTACCAAATGCCATGGCAGGTGTTTTCATATCTAGCGTTGTATCAGAATTTCAGAATGACTGGGCTAGGCACGTACAGTTATCTCCACTGTACAGATGAAGAAAGTGAGCTTCGGCCCCATGTCACACAGTTCGTGCAACAAGGGGCAGAGGTCAAAGTGAAGCCCAAGTCTGCCTTCCTCCAAAGTCTGTGCTAGTCCATTATTTCTCACTGTCGCCAGGATTTCTTAGACCAGCAACTTAGGTTTATCCATGATACTGGTTTATTTTTTTTCCCTAACTTAATATATTTCTATTATTGCTTCCTCTCATTCCTTGCTTTTGTTTCTTGAGAACAGGGTTGTTCCTTGACCTCATTGGCTTTCATTGCTTCTTCTGCATCCCATTTTCCCCTCAAAGATACCGCTTCTGCATGGGGGAGTGGAGTCCGTGCTAGCTGTGCGGGGCTCTGAGCTGGAGCCGGCTCTGCCCCGAGGGGCCCAGGCCTCTGCTCCCTTCGTCTCTCCTCACCTCTCGTGGGCTGAGTATTAAGTCAAAAAGTTAGAGGCAAACGTTACAATTCTAAGAGGCGTTTTGTCAGACAAAAGGATCAGTTCTCATTACGTGAAGGCTACTTCGCTATCTGCTATGATAGCTCTGCTGAACATCCTTTGAAGGAACTATCCAAGCGCTTAAGATGATTTTCTTTGAGTAAAAAAGTACAATTTAAAAACAAAAACAAAAAGGCCCATTTCCAGTACCTGCCAAACAAAGCTCAGGACACGAGTGTCCTCCAGCCACTCCCCACCAGTGTAACCCGTACCCAGCACTTGAAACTGAAACACGCAGTAGCAAAGACTTTTTCATTTTCCTATTTGCAAAATCCTCCTCCAAAGACTTTTTTTGCCCAGAGGAAGCGAAATTCCTTATTTTCCCTATAAAACAATTTAGCTTCAACGCACGCGCACTCACTGTCACTTAATGCAGCCGAAAATCCTGCCCAAGCTAAAGGAGGCCACAAGCTCTGAGCTCAAAGTAAACGTGTATTTAAATTATTACATGGTCATTCAATACAAAGATTATTTCTAACCAAATATGTGCATGCATGTGTGCCTATATATGTGTATGCATCCGGGGAGTCTTTTCAAAGAAGGGTTTTCTCCTCCATACTTCTGGCAGTTCAGGTTTAAGGGTCAGATTTAAACTATCACCATGTTTCACAATGCAATCTGTGCAGTGCCGCGTAATGAAATGGTTCAGTAAAGGTGCTCGTGGAAATTCTTTTAATTAGGTCTAAGGCTTTTCAGTTGTCAACATGAATAAACCAAGAACCATTCTCTTGCAAACACAATGCACAAAATAAAAATATAAGTTATCTTTGAAAAAAAAACAGATACGCACTCGCAAAGGAAAGTTATATGTGTGTGTTTTTTTACAATATGTCCTCTACCAATTTTTTTTTTAAAAAAGTACCCAAATCTTTCAACGACGAAATGGACCTCGAATCAAAAATAAAAGAGCTCTAGTTCTAATGAACCAGGACACTATGCCTGAATCTAATGAAAAGTATTTGGAAGAAGACTCAATCGTGAATAGAAATGACTAATGACTTTCCTCGTGAGCAAAAGCCACCTTTCCATTTAACTATAATTAATTCCACAGATCCGTGGTATTTCAGTCAGACATGTGAATGTCCCATAATAAACGCCTGCGAATTGAATGAATGTTAGCTATTAAAAATGCACCATAATTCACATTTGCCCTCAGCGCCACTACCTGAGGCCCCCAAGATGAGTATATCACAGCAGGAACGTCGAGACTCCTGTTTTTCAAAGCTGTGTTGACAAAAAGAACTACTTAGATTTGGAAATTTCAGCCATCAGTTCAAAGCTGAATCTAGGGATCGAAATATGCAAAGTGAAAACTGCAAGAAAATGGTAGGTTGCTTAAGGACTGCACTTGCATTGAGTTCTGACGGAAAAAGCAAAATGAAACAAAGGACTCCAGTCACCACCAGTTCAGATTCGGGTGACTACGGAGTTGTTCGTAAAAGCCAACTGGCCTAAGACTGGCATGGGAGAACTCAAATGGAGCAAGGACGGCATGTAATAAATGTGTGATAAATCAATGCTTGTTGATCGATTAACCAGGGGATGAATGTCTAGCAAACACTGAGCATGGAGGTGCTACACCGAACAAACAATATGTGGATTAACTCTGGGTTATGACGGACCTGAGTTCAAATCCCGACTCAGCTGCTATTAGCTGGATGCCTTTAGGCAAGTTATGTAACCTTTCATCTGTTAAAAAAAAAAAAAAAAAGGAAAGTAATACTCACCTCCCCTTTTGCAGGATTGTTATATAGATTAAATGTCAAGATTTCTGAAGCAACAAGCACAGTGGCTGGCACACAGTAGGAGCCTAAGAGATGGTGACTATTCTTCCACATGAGCCCAACTCCAAAGCCAAAACTACCCAAGCCACTATTTTAGCATAAAAAAGAATAATGGGCTCACAATGAACATTTTCTAGGGCTTCAATTACTGAAATGTCACTCATTATGCTAAGCCTAGTGGGTTTATTTAGTGACCCAAACTCCGTGTGTATTTGGGAGTTAATGAAGTGCTTGGTGTTTACCAAGATAAAAAGCAGGATTTGTCTCAGCAACAATCTGGCTGGATGGATATAGATTTCCACGCTTAGGGATGAGGCCAGGCCAGATCCACCGTGGATCACATCCACACGGAGTGAGATATTTCCCGAGGGGATCCGGGCATCTCCACCTCCTCAGGGGAGAAAAATCCAGGAAGGGGGGGCGGGACGTGTGTATAATAGATGTATTTCACAGTGTCCCTGCTGTGATGAACAACTTGATCCACTTACAGTTCCAAACACATGATGCATAAAAGAGCTGACAGAAATTCAATTCTTCAAAGAAAAGCATCTGCTCTCTAGTGGGAACGGCCAAATATTAAGCAGTTTTAAGGCAGGGCAGAGACCTAGAGGAACATACTTCATTATCTCGATAGCCAGAGTAAAGAAATGCAGCAAAGAAATACAAACGAACGAAGAAGGAGCTGAGATTCGAAGCATTAATTACCCGGAGTAAAATGATTCAAGTTAAATCTTTGTTACGACAAATATTAAACCCAGCTGTGTTTATGTAGCAGTTGTGGAAAAAGAAGAAAAAAAGAAATCCGTGTACAATATCTGTGAGCTCTGCCAGTTAATTGAATTTGCTGGCAGCACTTCCTCTACCACGAGCCAAACATCCTCAAAGATAAAATGTAGCTTTTAAACAGACCTGGGGAAAACGGAATCAAGAAATTTCAACCAATAAAACACAACTCTTTACTGGTATAAAAGTAAAGTAAAATTCTGTAATGAAAGGAAGGAAGTCTCTTAAACATTTACTGCATTCCAAAGCTGGGAGCTGCGGTTTATTGCTGAGGTCTCTTCTGATGTCCCACAGTGCTCCTGCTCCAGCGTCTTTAATGAAGTCCCGTAAACTCCCATAAAATACTCGATTGTTGACAAATCATACACATACGCACTCGGGGCAAGGCCCACTGGACACCATGGCCCTCTCCTTCCTGCCTGGAACTAGTAAGTCATGGACTGGACACTGGCATGGAGAGCGGTCCAGGGGAGAACGGAGACCTACAGGCAATCCCTTAAGAAGGTGATGGATGAGAGAGACTGGATACTGGTTAGGCGATTCTGGTGAGAATTCTCTTCAGTAAACTGTCCCCTGACCCCAAGTCCAGCATCAGTAGTTTGGGCTGAGAGGAAGCTTTGGCCAGATTCTAGGAACCAGTGATGCATCAAGAGGTTAGGTCCAATGCCTCCCCGCCCCCAAGTCTGGGACTCAGTGTAGTGCAGACCTTATCACAGCATTCCCCGGCTTAATTACCGCAGTCGATTCGCCACTGCCCAAAACATGAAGTCCAAACTTGTGTTTATGACAGAAGGCCAGTCCCAATTTAATCCCTCCCATCTACTTCTGTGGTCTCATCTTTTGTCCCTCCCAACCACACACCCTGTGTTCCAGCTGGCCTCAACTATTAAGCCCCACTCAAACGCATTCGCTTTTGTCCACGCCTCCGGCCTCCGCTCATTCCATCCCGGCCTCCCAGCGTGCTCTTCTCTCCTTTCCCAGGCACAGGGACTGTTTTCCACACGGCTCCGTGTTCCTGAGGCCTGACACACTGAAGCCACATCCGGAAGACTTTGGCTGAATAAATAATCTCCATTCATGAACCAACTACAGACCTGCTCATTTGGAACACTGAACCACGTGTGTCTGGAGGCCCCCGTGGATGGAAGCGAAGCTGCTGGTGTGAAGTATAAGTGGGCAGGAGAGCAGCAGGAGATGTGCCAGGAGGGGCTGGCAGAGACTGGATTATGAAGGGCCGTAGTATGGAGCTTGAATTTCATCCAGAAGAAAATGAGGAACCATGAGAGAGTTTTAAGTTAAGGAGTGATATTCATGTCCCAGAATATACTTTCGTTTACAGAAGGAGAACGGCCTGGGATTGGTGAAGCGGGAGCAAGACTGGCAGGCCAGCCTTCCATCAGGTCTTCTACCGAGCAGCCTGTGACCTCGCTGAATAAGGTCCAGGTCTTCATCGTGGCCACTTCCATTATACCCAATGTCAAAGCATGGTGCGTAGTAGGTGCTCAGGAAATGCCTGAGGTTCTTTTTTTTTTTTTTTAGCTTTATTGAGGTATAATTGACAAAACTGTACATATCTAAAGTACACGATGTGATTATTTGATATACATATATATGAAATAATTATCACAATTAATCTAAGTAACACATCCATCACCTCGGTTATCTTTTTCGTGTGTATGATGACAGCAGTTAAGATCTATTCTCTCAGCAAATACCAAACATGCACTACAGTATTAGCAGCTACAGTCACCACGTGGCATATGAGATCCTCAGAATGTATTCACGTTATAACTGCAGTTTGTACCCTTTTACCAACATTTCCCCATAGGAAATGCCGGCTGAACAAACAAACGTTCTGTCAGAGAATAGTAAGAATACACACTTTCATGTGGCAGAAGGAGTACTCAGTCTACAAGGCTTGGACACGCAGAGATTTATGTAAGATGCTCAGAATAATCAGAGCCTGCCCAGCTCCCCAGTCGGCATTTTTCCTTCCTATTGGGATTTTAAGAATAGGGGTTTTTTGGTTTTTTTTCCTCCTACAAAGTTTACTATTAGTTTAGACATTTTGCAGAAGGACAGATTGCTCAGACCAGAAAGACTGTGAAGTGTGCTCTGGAAGATCTAGTCCTTTGCTTCTGGAAACAAATGTATCGATTCACAAGGTAGGATGGAACGCCAGCCCACAGGAGGCCCCGAAGCAGAATCTCTGGGCCTACGAGGACTTCAGAGGAAAGGCAGCAAGCAGAGTCTGGGCTTATCTGAATCTGGGCCCTTCTGAACCAGTTTTGCCTTTGGACTCCCAAAGATGGTCAGCTACACGGTATGGCCCAATTCTAATGTAATTTGAACCAGTTCCAAGGTCACAATTAAACAGGACACTGTCATTCATTCAGTAAATAATGAGTACATGCTATATACTGAACCCCAACGTAGATACAAACATGAAGATGGAACAGATTTTAGTTCCTACCCTAGGTTTAAAGAGAGAACACAGACAAAAATAATTCCATATAGCATGACTAGTGCTGTAAGGGAAGGATGTGCCATGTGCTTTGAGAATGCAAGGGACAGAACAATTAACTACTGAGGGAGGGTCAAGAAAGACTTGATTTTAGAAGGACTTGAAAGCTGATTGGAGTTAGAAGAGGCTGAAGGCATGGGATGCAATTAGGAAGCCACCGACAGCTTTGCAGTTTCACCGCAAAGGAGAGAAGTACAGGGTCAAATAACTTGCTGGTCCGAATGCAAGAGACTGGGAATATATACAATGCATATAATTTCAATGAAAAAATACTATATGAATTTTAAATAATTTTTCAAAAGTAGGTGCTTTCATATCATTGATAAAAGTGAAAACTGGTATGATCTTTTAGGGGAGGTGGTGGTATTTAAAAATATGTACCAAAAGCCTTTAAATTTTATATACCCATGATTCAGAAATCCTACTTGTGAGAATTCATGGAATTCAAATAAATGATGCAGAGATTAAGTTACAAATATGTCCACTGCACTGCTGCTTAAAATAATGCAAAACTTGAAATTGTCAGGACAGGACTGGCCACATGTATTATGGTAGATATTCATCCCAGTGGAATGGTAGTTCACACATTAATAGGTATGAATTTTAATGATTAAAATGGTAACGATGTATCAATCGTTTTCCATTTTTTTACTCTGATGCAGAGTAATGAATGTATTATACTTTGTAAATAGTACATATATATTGCATATAGCTAACTAAAAAGTTTCACAAATTGAACTTTACCTATCTTACATATGATGCACTCATTTTTTTTTCAGTTCCATTTAAAAAAATGCTTGTTGTGACCCACTAAACTGATTTTATGGTTTCACTAATGGGTGACTACTTGCGATTTGAAGAAAGCCATTTTGAAGTTGTAAAGTAATCATGTATTTAGTAATCTTGGCCCAAGAGTCAAAATGCTTAGCACGCAATACCTGGTAAATTGTAGCTATAATATACACCGAATTTCTCCTGTCTCTCTTTAGAGATATTTGCTTTTCTAGATAGTCGTATAAAGTAGAGAGACAAATGTTTAATAAAGAAATGAGTGAATGAATGAGTTTTCCAAGGTCTAGTGTTCGAACCAGATCGCACACTTTGCTCATTCATTCATTCACTCATTGCACAGCCATTCCCTGAGTGTGCCTGTGAGCCATGCCCTGTGCCAGGGCTGTGTTCTCAACCACGTGGAGC
>NW_006441061.1:662980-687468 GCF_000325575.1 Pteropus alecto
AAATGGCATGGGGAAAATGTTATGGAAACCTGCAAGAGAAAGTGTCAAAGTGACATTCCAGGAGTGCCTCGTAGAACAAACGGGTTTTTGCCAGGCAGAGGAGAAGGAGGGGACCCTTAACCACAGGGAATGGCATGGAAGGAGCACGGGATGTGAGCTAAGGCAATGGGGAATGGGGTCATTCTCCACGTGGCTGAGAAACGGGGTGCGGGCAGTGAAGTGATGGCAGAGGAGCCTGAGAGGTGCTTGTCAGTGTGCAGCTTGTGAAGAAGCATGGATGCTGTGCAGAAGGACTGGGAACCCCCCCGAGTCTGGGGCGCTATGGGTGCTCTGTGAACGGGAGCTTTCTTCCCTCGCTCTCTCCCCTTTCTCAGTGCTCAGTGAACAGTGCTCAGCGGTTTCCCTGTCTCTTCGCATGCTTAGAAACCGCTTGGGTCTCCCTCAAAAATTCTGCCAAAGAAGAATAACAAGGTGAAGTGGCTTTAAGTGCATTAATTAAATTATTTGTGATCTTTTCATGCAAAGAATATGGGGAAGACAGAGGAAATATATGGTCCTGAAAATATACATTCGAATGTTTCAGAGGAGAGGAGGAAAGATGATTTTTTTCCATCCTAAAATGAATAATAAATCGTATCAGAGAAAATATAGAAAATAAAAGAAAAAAATGTTAACTCATAATTTTACCATCCTAATACACCACTATCACTGTTGGTAACTGGGAAGTTCTTTTCAAAAGCTTTTACTTCTGTGCATCTGGCTGTTTTTCTTCATTATACATCATTTAATATTCTACTTCTTTCACTAAATTGCATCCTTAGCATTTCCTGTGTTGCCCACGTTCTTCATAACCATCATTTTTAACAGCCGTAGAGTCCATGCCCCTGAAGAGTGGTGGGATTATCTTAATCGCTCCCCCCTGATTTCGGATGTTAAGGTTTCTTCCAACTTTGGTTAACAGAAACAATGCTATTTGGTTGGGTGGCTTTCTTCACTTAGAAGTATTTGCCAGGAAAAAAACCTTCAAAGTAGAATTATTAGGTCAAAAAGGAATATACATTTTAATGTACTATTACATATATTATCATATAAGAAACATGTTTTCAAAGAACACCAGTCAGGTTATAGAAAGCATGAAGTAAAAGAAAGAGTAAGCAGATGGTAAAGGCTTCCACATACATGTGCACACACAAAAGCCTGCAAATTTCAGGCCACAGAATATTAGAAATCTTGTTCCCCAGCGATAAAGTGTGGCACGTCCACTTCACTGGAAGCCTGGAAGAGTCTGAACTCCCTTTTGTGAAGCTGTCTAAAAGCCCTACACACTATCCATTGGCTCACACTTAACACTCTAGAAGAAAAATGGACGTTCTTTAAATTTTAGGAGGGAAGCAGATGAAGCGGCCTCGGTTAAATGGCCACGGAGGAAGGAGCGATTGTATTTCTGTTCTCCGTACCCACATGGATTGGAGATGAAGTCTGTACACAGGCCTTTAGATCAATAGAAAATGAACTATTCTCGTCATATTTCTCCTTCAAGATCCACAGCTAAGGAACAAAACGATATTGTCGGCAAAAGCAGCACATTTGCAAGCTTCATGGAACCCAGCAAAGTACAACAGCATTAACCTTGCAAATCTCACTTTTTTTTTAAGGTAGAAAAAGCAAACTGAGATAAGATTATGAAATTTAAGACTAAATTGTCTAGGTGCCTAATACCCTGCCTCCAAATTTTCCTCTTTACCCGTTTTCACAAATCATGTGAAAATCAGCAGAGCTGTTCTGAAAACTACTCAATATTAGAACTTCCTTTTAAAATTAATTTCCAAAAACTCTTCTTTTTTAAACTTAACTTTATTAACTCATAACTTACATTCAATAGAATACATGCATTTAAAAAGTACAGTTTGGTGAGTTTTGACTGCTGTATACATCTGTGTAACCACGACAAGGACACAGAACATTTCCTTCACCCCAAAATGTTCCTTGGTGCCCTTCTCAGCCAGTTCCTGCGTCCTCCGTCCTAGCCCAGGGCAACCATGGATCTGCTTTCATCCACTGTTTGATTGGCTTTCTCTCTTCTAGAATTTTATATAAAGGAAATCGAATAGCCTATTCTCACGTGTCTGGCTTCTTTTGCTTAGTGTTACATATTAATATACATACAAACTGTTTTGTGTACCACAAGCATGTTACAACGAAACACTGACTCAGTGATAAAAAATAAGGGATATGACACTGTATTCGTCTCCCAGCTGATGGAAATGAGGGCTGTTTCCAGGCAGTGTTTACTATGAATAAAGCTGCTATAAACATTTATGTACAAACCTGGATGTATTTTTTCACTTCTCTTGGATAAATACCCAGGACTGGGATTGCTGGGTTATATGGTAGGTGTGAGTTTAACTTCACAGAAAACTGCCAAGCTGTTTTCTAAAGTGGTTTTACCATTTTTAGGCTCCCATAACCAGTGATGAGAGTTTCTTCCAGGTCAGTTGTGCCACAACCTTGTCAACACTTGGTATTGTCAGTCTTTAAAAAAAAAATTTAAGTCAGATTTACTGAGGCATGATTCACAGACAGTCAAATTTAATGCTTTTAGTGATGAGTTGCATGAATTTGGAAAGATGTGTATAGCCATGTAACCATCGCCCCAACCTCTTGACAATCATTCATCTGATTTCTATCTCTATAGTTTTGCCTAGTCCAGAATGTCATATAAATGGATTCTTTCACTTAGCATCAAGTGAGATTCATCCGTGTTGTAAGACAGAGCAATAGTTAGTTTCTTTTCATTGACAAGTAGTATTCCACTTCATGGGCAGACGACCATTTGTTTATACATTTACCAGTTGAAGGGCATTTAGATCATTTCCAGTTCGGTGGTTACAAATAAAGCTGCTAAAAACATTCACATCCATGTGTTTGTGTTTACAAGTTTTCATTTCCTTAAGTGACCACCTAGGAGTGGGATTGCTTGGTCATATAGTGCATATGTTTTATACGTTTATAAGAAATTCATAGTCTTATTTTAGCCATAATGGGTCTATAGTGGCACCTTCAGTGTGATAATTAATTTGTACCCTCATGGAGCATCTTTCCGTGAGCTTATTGGCCATTTGGATATCTTTTATTGTCGAGGTTCTCTTCAGGTCCTTTGCACACTTTTTAATCGGGCTGTCTTATTATTGAGTTTAAGGATTCTTTATATATTCTGGATAAAAGTCCTTTTGCAGAGATATAAGTACTGAAATATTTTCTCTTGGTCTGTGACTTGTCTCTATTTTTGTAATAGTGACTTTGGATGGGATAAATTTTTTACCTTTTATGAGGTTCAAGTTCTCACTTTTTATTTTATGGTGTGTGCTTTTGAACTAGAACTAGAACTCTTTCTTACCCCAGGAAGATGTTCTCTTATATTTTCTTCTATTCATTTTATAGTTTTTCCTTCTATGTTTAGGTCTCCAATCCATTTTGAATCAATATTTGCATGAGGTAAAAGTTAAAATTCATTTTCTTCCCATATGGAGATCTAGTTATTCCAGTAGCATTTGTTGCAGGAAAAAAAAAAACAAAACCCCAAAACAACTATCTTTTCTCTATTGAATTACTCTGGCTATTTGTCGAAAATCAGGTTGACTATCTATGTGTAGGTCTAATTCTGAACTATTTATTCTGTTCTATTGAACTGTGTGTCTATCTACATTATCTACATTTACTATATAACTTTATAGTAAGTCTTGAAAGTAGATAATATAAGTCCTGCAACTTTGTTCTGTTTCAACACTGTTTTGGCTATTCTAGATCTTTCGCATATTCATAGATATTTTAGAATCAGCTCATCAAGTTTTTTTTTCCTTCCAAAGCCATCTGGAATTTGGGTTAAGATTATATTGAATTTATAGATTAATTTAGGAAAAATTAACATCTTAAAAATATTGAGTCTTCTAATCCAAAACATGGAATATTTCTCCATTTGTTTAGGTCTTTTAAATTTTTTCTCAGATATGTTTTATAGCTTTCAGTATACAAATCGTGCACATATTTTGGTAAATTTATTCCTAAGTATTTCGTGTTTTGTATGCTATTTAAACGGTACTTTAAATATTTCATTTTCAATTGCTCGTTACTAGTATACAGAAATACATTTGGTTTTTATACACCGACCTTATCCTGCACCCTTGCTGAATTCCTTTATGAGATTCTTTAGGATTTTCCATATATGTGATCATGTTGCCTGAATAATGACAATTTTTCCCCTTTCTTTCTAATCTTCAGGGCTTTTATTTCTTCTTCTTGTCTTAGTGAACTGTAGACCCTTCAGTACAATGCTGAATAGAAATGGGAAGAGCTGACATCCTTTTCCGTTCTCATTCACAGGGGAAAGAAAGCATTCGGTCTTTCGCCATGCTAGCTGTAGGTTCTTCCCAGACGCTCTTTAACACAAGGAGGATATCTGATTTGCTAAGAGCTGTTATCACGAACAGGTGTTGAATTTTTCCTAAAATGCATTTTCTGCATATGGTTTGATAAATCACATTGGTTTTCAAATATCTAGCCAACCTGTATTCACGTGCTCATGATGTATTACCCTTTTTATATACTGCTAGATTCAATTTGCTAATATTTCGTTAAAGATATTTACATCTGTATTTCGGAGGCATATCGGTCAGTATTTTTTTCTTGTAAATTCTTTCTTCGGTTTTCATGTCAGGGTAATGTTGATCTCATGAAATAAATTGGGAGGTGTCCCTTTTCCCTCTATTTTTTGAAAAAGTTAGTGTAAGATTGCATTAGTTCTTGCTTAAATGTATGATAGAATGAACTGGTGCAGCTCTCTGGGCCTGGAATCTTCTTTGTGAGAAAGTTTTAATTACAAATTCAAATTTCTTTAATAGGAACAGTGCTATTTTTCTATTTTCTATTTCTTCTTGAGCCACTTTCTATAATTTGTGTATTTTGAGATATTTGTTGAGATCATCTAATTTATCAAAATTATAGGAATAAAGTTGTTCATATTCCCTTATTTCCTTTTTTTTTGCATTCTTTTTTCCCCTTTCTTTTTAAAAAAAATATACTTTTTATTTTGCAGTGATTTTAGAGTTACAGAAAAGTTGCAGAGATAGTACGGAGAGGACCCATGTACCCCTCTCCCAGTTTGTTCCCCTTATGTATCTTATGTTAACACAGTACATTTGTCAAAACTAAGAAGCCAACACTGGTATATTATTATTAACTAAAAACTCCAAACTTCTTTGTGATTTCACAGTTTTTCATTTAATGTCCTTTTTCTATCCCAGGACTCAACTCAGAATCCCATACTGCATTTAGTTGTCACGTCGTCTTCGTCTCCTTTGGTTTGTGACATTTCTTCATTCTTTCTTACGTTTTTTATGACCTTAATAATTTTGAGAAGTACTAGTCAGGTATTTTAAATTTGGGTTTATCTGAAGTTCGTGCCATGATTTGCCTGAGGTTTTGGAAAGAACCCCAGAGAGGCCGCAAATACTTCTCATTGCATCATGTCAGAGTTACGGGATATTTATGACACCGCTGTGATGTCAAATGTGATCACTTAATTAAGGGAGTGTCTGCCATTTCTTCACTAAAGTTACCTTTCCCCTTTACATATTCTAGTCTGGGGATGTGAGTCACTAAGTCCAGCCCACATTCAAGTGTGTGCATATTGGGGGATAGGGGAATTGAGCTCCTTCTCCTAGAGAGGAGAGTATCTACAGATATTATTTGGAATTTTTCTAAAAGGATGACTTGCCTCTTATCCCCAGTCCACTGTCTTCTGCTTAGTGTTTGCATGGTTTATCTTTTCCAACCTTTTACTTCTCATATATCCGACTCTTCATATTTAAAGTAGGTTTTACACAGTCATACTATCAGGTCTTGATTTTTATATAATTTATCTCCTTTAACTGGAGATGTACATGTAATGTATTAATCAACATAGTTGTACATGTACATGTAATGTATTAATCAACATAGTTGGGTTATTCTATCATTTTGCTAACTTTTCTATTTGTTTCATCTGTGTATGGTTCCTTGATCCTTTTCTCTCAAAATCTTTTGGATTTTCAGTATTGGTTTATTAACTATATCTCTCTCTTATTTATTTATTTTTTTTCCTTAGTGGCTCCTCTAAGGTTTATATCATACATCTTTAACTTAATCGTCTACCTTCAAACACTACTAGCTTACATATAATTTAAGAGCCTTAAAACAGTTCTTCACCCATGCCCTGTCTTTTGTGTTACTGTTGTCATATGTTTTACTTCTAGGTGATAACACATAATACACTGGTATTATTTTCACTTTAAATACTCGATTACCTTTTATAGAAATTAAAAAATGAGAAAAGAAGTCTCTTACATGTACTGGCAAATTAACTACTTCTGGCGCTCTTCACTCCTTCATTCTTCCTTGTCCAAGTTGCTCAATGGGATCACTTTTCTTTCACCTGAAGAACTGCTGTTAACATTTCTTGTAGTGCCGCTGTGATGATGATTTCTTCCACTTGTTGTTTTTCTGAAAAAGTCTTCATTTTGCCTTCATTGGTGAAGAATATTTCCACTGGAAATGTCTCCACTGACAAAATTTTCCTTTATTAGTTTAAACATGTCATTCTATTATTTTCTGGCTGTGTAGTTTCTTACAACAAGTCTGCCATCGCTTCTTCCTTTTACGACGTCTATTTTTCTCTAGCTAATTTTAAGTTTTTCTTTTTATCGCTGGCATTAATTTCATGATGTACCCTTGGTGTGGTTTTGTTTGGGTCCATTATGCTTGAAGCTGAGCTTCTTGGAACTCTGAGTTAATTGTTTTCATCAAAATTGAAAACAAATTTGGCTATAATCTCTTTAAATATTTTTTCCTGTCTTTCCCCACCTTGCTCTCCGGGGACGTGAATTCCATGCATATTAGTCCTCTTGATGGTGTGCTTTGGGTCCTGAAGCTTTTCTTAAGCTTTTCCAGTTTTTTTCCTTTCTCTGCCTCATACTGGATAGTTTTTAGCGCTATGTCTTCAAGTTCATTGATCTTTTAAGCTGTGGTGTCTAAGATCCTTTTCATCCTATCAGTGAAGTTCTTATTCCGGTTATTACGATCTCACCTCGCGATGTTCTCTTTCGTTCTTTTTATACCTTCTGTTTCTCTCCTCATTAAGTTCAGGCCTTCCTTCAAATCCATGAGCATATTTATAATCTTTATAATATCTACTGTAAGGCCCTTATCTGCTAATTCCATCATATCTGTCATTTCTGAATTTGTTTCTATTGACTAATTTTCCTCTTGGTTACGGGTTTCATTTTCCTGAATCTCAACACGTCTAGTACTTTTTTGACAGGATGCTAGTTACTGTGAACGTTATGTTGTTGAGTGTTGGATTTTGTTGTCTTCTTTTAAAGAGGGTTGCAGTTTATTTTGACAGGAGGTTGAATTTCTTGCATATCAGATTGATCCTTTCAAGGCTTTTTTTTTCCCTTTAAAAAAATATTTTTGTTTAAAACTTTTTATTGAAGTTTAACACGCATCCATAAAAGTACAAATATCATTGGTGTTCACCCACTTAACTGGCACTGAGGTTAACAAAAAAAAAAAAAATCACATTATCAGCATCCCTGAAGTCCTCGCTTATGCTCCTCAAGGCTTGATTTTAAGCTCTGTTCGGGTAGGGCAAAAATGATCTGTACTTTGGAGCTAATTTAGACTACTACGAAGACCTGGCCTCCTGGGGTCTCTGATCATTATCTTGAATGATCAACAAGACCTCCTTATTCTGGCTGGTCAGAGCTTGAATGATTCCTAGTCTGTGTGAGCTCCACCCTACAGGTGGGCAGATCAGTCTTCAGCAGATTAGCTAGGGGGACCCAATCAGATTTCTGGAGCTCTTTCGCTGAGTAGCTCCCTCTTGTCTGGTGCTCAGACCCACAAATTAAAACCACCTCTCCCTCAAACTCAGATCTCTAACCCGGCAAGACCGCTGTACGTTGCTGGGGATCCCCATCCTGGCCCAGGGTCCGAATCGTAGGCATCGTCCCCCTGCTTCCTCTCTCTCAGGGATCACACTCCTGCACTCTCTGTTGTCCAATATGTGAAAAACAGTTCTTTTCATATTTGTCCTGAGTTTTAGCTGTTAATTGTGGGGATGGGGGGTGGGGGTGAGGGTGGGAATCTAGTTCCAATTATTCCATCATGGCTAGAAGCAGAACAAAGGCCTCTTTTAATAAAATTTCCAGCACGGATGCCATGTTTTGCAAGATTTCATCTACCAAAATAACCCAATCCATATGTCCCCTCCATCCTTCCATTTATCTATTCAGTGGCTGCTAGATCCCTGGGAAACAAAGATGAATAAAACTTGATTCTTGCCCTCAAAGAACTCACAATTAAAAGAGAAAGCCAGAAATGTGTAATAAATTATCCTGCTGGATGGTAAGCACGGTTATACAAGCAGTACAAGGGGCTGTGGGGACACAGAGGGAGATACGGTCAAATCCACCTGGAGAGGTCAGGGAAGGTTTTTACAGTCTAACGTTGAGAGTTAAGTCTTGAGGAATGAGCAAGAGATTGACAGATGGGGCAGGATATTTGGGACGCAAGAAACTCTGTATGCAAAGTACGAGGTTATAAAGCAACATGTAAGCTTGGGAGAAATGCGGACGTTCTAGACACCTCTGATACGGGGTTCGAAGCAGTGAGGGGAGAGAGCTGAGGCTGTGGAAAAACGGGAGCATCGCACCATGAAGGAGGACGCTGAGTACCGCGCCAGTCACCATCCGCGTTGTTCATTCACCACCGCGAACTGCACCCATAGCACTCGCAGGGCATGAATCACACAGAGCATAGACATTACATTGTCACATCTACCTTATGAGGAAACTAAGGCTCAGAGACCTGAAGTCATTTTGTCCAAGGTCACACGGCTACTGAGTGAAGAAGCCAAGATGTGCGTACGAGGCTCTCTGACTCCAAAGCCCACAAAAGGAATTGGCCTCTAATCTATAGGCACTGGGATGCTATGAAAGGATTTTTTCTTTAGAAATTTTTTAAAAATTAAAAAAAAAAATAATAAGTAGGAAGGATATCTCGTCAAATTCATGTTTTAAAAAGGCCACTCTGGTGCATGAAGAAGGAAGGGCTGGGGTGTCCAGAGCCAGTTCAGAGACTGACGGGAACAGTGCTGGAGAGAAATGAGCCTGGATGAGGCGGCATCTAGGGGGGCTGGAGAAGAGGACCCGAGAATCACTCAAGGAGCAAGTCTGTCAGATGCAGTAACCAAGCAGCTTTGGCAGAAGGAAAGATTACGAGGTCAACTGCGCCTGTGCTGACGAAAAGGACTGAACGCCGGGGATGCGAAGCCGGGCGGGACATTTCTCCTCTCCAGGACTCAAGGGCTCCACAGCCTTCCAGAATGAAGGCCGTGTGGTCCATGGAAACACAGTGCGCGTCCCACAGACCACGCTCCCTCCCCACTGCGATCTCTGGAGTCTTTCCCGAGTCTAGAGCGCCATGCTGGGAACCGCTGCCATCCAACGTTCTCAAGCCCACCACAAACCGGCCTGGAAGCCAGGAGGCCCCTCGCGTGCAGGCTGAGGACGGGGAGGGAGCTGTCCTCCGACCCCGGCTGTAAACGGTAACAACAATTTCCCGGAAAACAAACGCGGGTGCTATTTTTCGCGCAGTGACCACATGTGCGCACTGTGCTGAGCACCTGATGAGTGCTGCCACCTCCTTTGGCTTAGCAATCGTGCTGAGGCCTGGTATTCCTCTTTTCCTAATGGGAAACTGAGGCTGAGAGACGGAAAGCAACATACCCCAGTCACTCCGGTTCTTTGGGGCCACTTCGCTGATCATTTAAAAGGCACCTTGGAATGTGCCACCTTCAGAAAGCCTCCATCCCCTTCTCCCAAACTGTGTCGCCCCCTGGACCCTTCTGCGCCTGATTTCTACTTCCTCTGTGGCCCGCGGTTTGGTATACTGTGATGCGTATGTAATTTACACACCTGTTTCTGCTAATGGACTTTGCTCTTTGAAGGGGAGGCCTACGTCTGCTGCGTTTCTGCCACTCGATGCCCAGCAGGGGGTCGGAGCCCCGCAGAGGGGACCAGTCAGTCTTCTCCACGGTTTCTGGGCCCCAGTCACTCATCCTGGGTTGCCCCAGGCCCCTGGCCATTCCTTACACCTGATATACCTCAGGCTCACTCACCACATTCACTCAACAGTTGCAAGGTCCATACCTAAGTCACCTGTGGCTCAAAGGAGGGCGCTTTTCCACTGAGAGGGAACCAGGGTAGCATTCCCTGGACCAAAAGAACTCAGATTACGGTTAGGAGGCCCTGAGATGCCAACCATGCACCCTGTTCTGACATGATGAAAAGCAAACCTCACAGTGTCTGGTACTTTTATCCTTCCTACTTCTGATCTCTCTCTCTTCTCTCTCTTCTCTCTCTCTCTTCGATCTCTCTCTCTCTCTCATTCTCTCTCTCTCTCTCTCTGCCTCAGAGGGGGTGGGGCAGTGGACATCGAGTAGAAGCAGCACAGGCTCCGGGGTGGTCCAGAGACTGCGGTCTCACCCTGTCTGGCCTGTGGCTAGGCACGTGCTCCCTGAGGTCCTTCTCTCCCTGTGGAAAGGAGAGAACACCTGCTCCACAGGCTGCGATGCGAACCGAATGTGATCCCGAATGCAGAAGGCACCGCGAGAGGCAGTGGGGCAGGTGGCTCTGTGGAGTGACAGAGTTGGGCTCACTTGTTGGCTCCCCCTCTCTCTAGCTCTGTGGGTAAAGTGGGAATAAGAAAAATACCTTCCTCAGAGTGGTGTGAAGAGGAAATGAGAGGTCAATGACAAGTGCTTGGTACAATGCTTAACACGCAGGAAGTCCATGAATGGTGGCCGTTGTTCACTGTGCTACAAATGGAACATCTTTACAGAGCACAAATGACTCTCTCAAAATCTCGCAGCGAGTTAAGAGTAGAGGAGGATGAAACCTTGTTGCAAGCCATCCGTCAGCAAACGGCAATGTCTCCGGAGACCCAATGCCGCGGTGCCACTGGCACTCTTGGCAATAACGGAGCAGCTGTGCCCACCAAACCCAAGTGACACAAACCCAGCCCCAACTCAGCAGCACGCTCCTTTCAACCTGGAAGCCAGAGTAACTCCACATACCATCCTGCAGGCAGAGGGAGGTCAAACCAGAAACACCAAAACCGTGCTTCCCAGTGAACCCTAGTCCTCATACAGACAATGGGGGACACTGGGGGACACTGGGTCTACTCAACCAGCTGCTCACGAGGCCGCTCTGAGAAGCAACATGAGACGGGTGTGAGATCACGTTAGCCTGGCAAGCGTGGCAGGCAGCAGCTTTTTGCTAAGTAGAGAATACATTCTGTCTAGACCTGAGGTCACAGAGAGATTTAGGGAACATGGAGCCGCCTTCAGAGCACTGTCAGCAGATACCCTGCGACGTGGGAAAATGGCTGCGTTTGATGATGGTCCAGGAAAGTAATGTAGGTTTGAAGTGCCCCAAACTGCTCACACTGAAAGCCCTCCCGCCTACCACAGGGGACGCTGCCCTGCTCCCGGGACACGGCAGTGTGCTGGAGAGGGATGGCAAGACCCTCAGGCTCCCATGGAAGGGGAGGCGTCCAGGCCCTGGGGTCACTTCACAGCCTTTCAGATGAAAGTTATGGGAACAAAACAAGACTAAAGAACGAACCACCTCCCGACTTTCTTCACTGAGACAAAGGTTGCAGAGAGAACAGAGAAACCAAGTGTCCTTCCTAGCCACAGGAAAGCCACAGCCGTCCCCAGCCTTCCCCGTCCCCACAGGGGCATGTCACATTCACGTCACCGCAGGAGTCAGAACCCCGAGGGCTCGTGACCTACCACGTCGTTCGGGAGGCTCTGGAGGTCGTCGAAGGGGGTTTCCAGGGTGTTGGTGTCCACGTTCAGGATCACGACGTCATCCAGGGCCATGTTTCTGACTTTCTGTAAATAAAAGTTCCAGAAGAGAAAGTCGCTGAAGCACTATAAGACACAGATGTCTCCCCCACCCCCGCCTGCTCTGGGGAAGGGGACTAGGGGGAAAAGTGACATTTGGCGAAGGCTTACTCTGGGGCAGGCCCAATGCGAGGCCATTTAACTGTCTAAAAACTTCATGAGCTTGAACCGTCATCCCCAAGCCCCAGGAGCAGAAAGGTTTTCACAGACATGAAGTTAACGTGCCGCGGTCACACGGCTAGGGAGAGAGCGTCATACCCCAATGTCATTTCCCCCCACATTTCTCTCTTTTTTTTAAGAAGAAGCTGAGACCTAAAGCTCTGGCCCAGGACTCTGACGTGCGGCTTGGCTCTTAGGACACCTGTGTCCGCTCCCGCTCTCATTTACAGGCCACCTGCCCAGCTCTCTTGTCTCTCGTCATGCCTGGGTATGGAATACGGTGTGTGGCCTAGTGTTAACATGTTAACGCTTCCCTTACACATTAAATTTGGTTCCATTTTCCACAGAAATCCAGCTAGCGAACCATGGCTCAGAAGCTGTGGCCATGAGCCTTGATTCCACTGGTCCGGGGAAAGGGAGATTCGCGCCTCCTGGGTGTTCGTGTTCGGCGGGGGCGGGTGATGGGGGGGGAGGGTAACGAGCTGCCGTCTAGAAGCAGCTCTCCACGGTCCGCAGGAGTATGAGACTGCACGGCCCGAGGTTTCCATTTGCACGCACACTGTTTACCCTCTGCTAAAATCCACCTCCATTTTTCTCCTGCCTGCCCCCCGCTCCCAATCTCATTCAATCCTCTTACCTCATCATAGATCTGAGCTCATTTCTTTAGACTCTAGAACTTCAGTACTACTGCTCTATTTAGTTTTGTTCTGTTTAAGGAGAAAGACCATATAATTTGTCCAAACTGGGACACTTGGGATATAAGAGAGAGGATATATGCCAGGCAAAAGGGATCAAATGGGACATAAGGTCGCCCTATACGTAAGGGATCAACTTCATTATCAGCCACAGTCTGAGCTACTGCATCTGACTGTGCAAGCGTGTACGGACGGCCCAAGGATGCCCGGCCAGCCAAGCCGGGGCTGAAATCTGCCAGCCCGCGTGCCTGCCGAGTGGCATCGACAGGTGTGGTGGTGGTAGGAGGGAGGGGACGCCTTTTCCTAATTCGCTCAAGAGCATCGTACCGGCTAGCGATGGAGCTGGGCGTCCCGACGGCTGCGAAACCGAAGCTTGCGAGTGCTCTGGAAATGGGCAATTATTACAAGGTACCAAAAGCCCACTGGTGCTTGTTCTATGCTTTACTCACTTTATCTCATTTAATTCTCATCAAAGCCTACAAAGCGCATGTTATTATCCTCATTTCATGGAACTTGTGGGAAATGAGGTGCAGAGAGGTGAGGTGAGGGGCAGAGGCAACGCACGCCGGCCGCCTCAGCAGCCCATGCTGTCTGCACCCGACACCAGCCTCCTGGTCATTAGACACCCTCAGTGAGACTGAGCTCCCCGTAGCCCTTGTCACTCCAAACCCCAGGACCCAGGTGCCTGCCTGCCTTCCTAGGAGCTCATCTGTTTGGCTCACCACTGGGTAATAACCAGCACAGACAAAATGAATGGCATTTGGCAAGTGCTCATTAATATTGGTCAACATTTGTTGTCTCAAACCCCAGCCTCCAGGACACAACTTGGTACCTGAGTAAACATTTCCAGATTCCTCCCGGCAGGAGGGTGGAGCCCTGCTGGTCAGAAGCTTCCTGAGGCTGAAATAACACTCCCAGAGGGCCAAATCCTGGAATCCCTCCACTTAGGAACCCAGGAGTCTCAAACTTCTGCAGCTGACTTCTTCAAGCCCTCGGGGGCTAGTCCACAAACCTATTATCAATTCGTAAACTTGAACTAAGTGCCTACTATGGGCTGAGACCCACACAGAAGGGACTAGATGTCCTCCTAAGAAGTCAGTCGTTAACTGACTGCCTCACTCGCAGGGGAAAATGCTATCAGCAAACAGTGTCCATAACAATACACATCACTAGTGTTTCACAAAGCACAGCCCCCACCGTGCAGATGAGCTCACTAAGACTTGGGGGGAATTGCCCAGGGCTCTTCAGCCGCCTCCCTTTGAAATCCCACAGGTTAAGTACCTAGCAGGGAGCTAGCAAGGTGCCGCAGCAAGTTAGAAAACAGCCTCAACGACAGTCTTTGTCACTCATATCACACTCCGGAGCTCACACGGCAGTCACTGCACAGTCACTGCACAGACTCTTTCGTTTTCAGCAATGTGGCTGCGGGTGAGGTATCATCATTCCCGTTTCGGAGATGAGAAACTGAGGCTCAGAGGGGTGAACGGGTTTCCCCAAGGCCATGTGGCTACTCCGTGGCTTCTTCATCTGTAAGATCAAGAGAGTGGCTGTGACCACCCTCTCATCACTGTCCCCGGGCTGCTGCGAGAATCAGAGGTAGCGTGTGCCCGGTGCTGGGCACATGCAGCTACTAATAAGGAGCAGCTATGACTTTATAACATGCACATCGGCCACGGCCAGTCCAAGAGGCAATGGCCTCAGGGCGAAACCTCTGTCCCCTTCCTGGCAACCACTGGGCTCTCATTTCAAAGACATGGGCCCCAGACACAGAATCAGCAAAGGGACTCCAAGGGCTGAGCCACAACGAGTGGGGGAGGCCTCGAGGACTGAGCTGAGGGCTGCCGCACCCCAGAATCCCTTATCCTGCTGCATCTGACCTTCCGAAGAGCTGCAGAAGCGGGGAGGAGGCCCTGGCCGCTGGAGTGAGGGCTCAGGGGCTGAGGGGCCCAGAGAGGAGGTGCTGGTTCTAGACCAGAACTGGCATTCCTTCTGTGTTCCCAGTGGGGCCCTGGCAGCACAGACGAGCCCTCTGGGCCCTCCACGGCTGAGCTAGGGCAGGTTTTTGATTTCTTCCCACTCCTGACTGGAGGACTTGCTGGTTAAGCTGTGTGGAGTGTTTACTTTTTTAACAATGGCGGCAGGCTGAAGGAGAGGAAAAAGCCTGGCCCTTTTTGCTGACCTAGCGGGCCAGGGTCCCCTTAGTAACCAAGATGCCCAAGCACCAGGCTCCAAGCAGGAGCTGGGTCAGCATGGTTTCCTCTTAGAGGACAATGCCACCCCCCATCCCCCGCCCCGCCGGCAAGGACTCTTCCAAAGGGGCTGGCACGGGCTCAGGGGCCTTCCTGAAGCTTAGTGTCCCTGAGGCAAGGATCGGAGGCCAGCTCGGCCGAATGGTGCCTTACCCCTGAAAGGCACAAAGAAACAAGGGAAAAAAAACAAAAACGAAACCCATAAAAACGCTCACACTATGGGTGGGGTGGGAGGCGCTGGTGAAGAAGGAAGGTGGGCCATTCCGGGGTGCCAGGTCCTTCCACCCCGTGCATGGTATGAGGAAGAAACTACCATCTCCACGGTGACGACGAGGAAACGAGGCTCCAAGAAGTCAAGAAACTGCCCCAAATCACATCGCTACTGAGTGGCACTTTTGAACCTAGTCTGACGACCCACTCGTTCCGAAGGTGTCCCCAAACCAATGCTCGGACACGCAGTCAGGCCAACATTCCCAGGACCTGCTTTCTCTTGTCTTTTGTATCATAAAAATTACACATGCCTATTGTAAAAAGAAGTGGGGAAGACAGAAAAATTCAAAGAAAATTATGGTTACCCTCATCCCTCTATTTGGAGATAAAATAGAGTGCTTCCTTCGACATCCCTCTCTGCTCCATCCCTGCTTTTAAAAACACAGTTGGAACAACTCTTCATGTTTCTGATTTTCTCATTGCCATATAAGCCATGCTCCGCTTCATTAAAAGCTTTGTAAAGATCATTACTAATTGTTACAAAATGTCTAGCTTCGCGGAAACAAACTCAACCAGGCCCCTTTTGTTGGCTGTTATTTCCAGTTGTTAAGAAATTATTACACGTAATATTGTCGTGAAGTCCGTAGGCACAAAGCCCTGAGCTTCAGGATGGATTCCTGGAAGAAGAATTTACTTTCCACTTCTTAAAAAGTGTTCCTCTCAAATTCGACTTTGAGAAAGATAGCTTTACTTCCAATTATTTTAAAGTCATTTTATCCACAGCTTGTGTTTCCTACTCCAAGTGAAGAAAAATCAGCAAAGACATGAGCAGATGTCAAAATAGTCCTCCAGAAACCCTACCCAATTAAAGCACTTACTAGTCCCGCAGCACACCGAGGCGGCTCTCCGGTAGCTGGCCCCACCGACACATTCTCTCTCTTTTTAGTTACAACATATGCCAAAGCTCCTGCCAGCTGCAAACCGTCCCCTCACCAGACTCTATAGTCTTTTTCTCAGAATGAAAAAAAAGAAAAAAAAAAAAAAAACCCCGACACACACACACACTGGCTTTCCAAATGGCATTCTCGCACAGAGAAATACACAATAATGGCATCTTCCCATAAATACTGTTAATCGGAAAAGTTTTTCCCTTTATGCTTTGGCACAGAGGGACTTAGCTTGACCCCTGCCTTTCAGGACAAGGAAGGGAAAAATCATAGTATGGGAGGTGGTTGGGGCGGCCGAGAGCACATAGGCTCTAATGTAAGTGTCACCTTTGGATTGTCCCTTACCTCGTGGATTGCCTTAGGCAATTCACCCAAACTCCTATGTGCCCCAGGCTTTCATGCGTGAGGTGGGCATCGTGACAAGACCCACCTCACAGAGTTGCGAGGACAAGTGAGTGAGTGTCAAAGAGTTCACAGGATTCTCAGGACCTCCAGAACAGGAGTTTGGCCAGCAGTGGCTCTCTTGCCTGTCTGTTCCCCTCTCCTTCAGAGGTTCCTGAGAACTCAGCTGGGCCTGGCTAGGGGCAGTCCAGAGGGCCTGAGGTAGCAGGAAGTTTGCCTTTCCCTGAGGTCCCTTGTGCTTAGTCCCACAACCAGAATAAAAAGTCAATCTAGAGTTATTTCTACAGGTATTCAAATCTTCCCCTAGTCTGTGGGTTTCTTGGGGGTCACCAGCCAGATCTCTGTACTCTCAGCTCATATCCCAAAGCAGGCAATTCTTGAATGAATGAATGAGATACGGTACAGCCTGTAAGCGGAGGGCACAGGATCCAGAAGGCAGTCTGAGTTCTAGCTCGGCCCCACCCAAGAGCTGTGTAAACTGCGGTGTTTCGCTCGATCTCTCTGTGCCTCGGTTTCCTCCTCTACTGGGGATGGTAGCAGCGCCTGCCTCACAGGCTTGTTCTGTGGATTAAATGGGTTAACGTTTTTAACGTACTCAGACTGGTACCTGGCACAAGAACAGCTCAAGGTAAGCATTTGTTAAATCAAAAAGGATGATCTTTTGAGGGTGATGGGAATATTCTGTATCTTTATTGAGGTGGTGGTGGTGGTGGTTTTATGAATATCTAAAACTGTCAAAGTTAATTGAATCGCTATAAGTGGATGGTTTATTGTACATAAATTATACCTCCAATGAAGCTGATAAACACACTAGTCCTATGTTCAGAAAACAGAATAAAATCACAAAGGACAGTAAAAAATAACAATGCATGAATGGTGGTGAATGAACGCTACATGACAAGATAATTTTTCCCTGGGCCGTTACCCCAAAGCACATTTCGATTTGCAGCTGTGTTTGGTTCCCTGCCTTCTTCTTTTTTGTCTAGCCCAGGATTTTTTAACTTTGTTTTTCACTAATTCCCTCTTAGGATAAACATAAAAATCCAGCGCCCCTAGAACTCTGAAATTGATCTTAGTAATATAGATAGATAGATAGATAGATAGATAGATAGATAGATAGATAGATAAGGTTTCCCTAATATATATATATAGATATAGATATAGATATATAGATATAGATATAGATAGATATATATCAACTATACTTGTTCAAACTAAATCCCCCACCCAGGTTGGGAGTGACCCTGCCTGTCCATGGAGAGGATTGGGCAGCTAATGACAAAAAGGAGGACTTAGAACCAAGTCACACACTGAACAGCGAGGCTTTCACTGGCCATGTAATTGGGGGGTCCAAGGAGTGGTCAGGAGCACGTGGTGCCCCCCACCCCGGGTGAGGAAGCCGTAGGCGGGAGGTGGAGAAAAGCAGCGGGTCCCGGGCCTGGAGGGGCAGGGGCCCACTTCCACCGCCGCCCCCTCGGCTGAGGGCCGGGCGCCCTCTCGGGGATGGAGGCGGTGGGCCGGTGAAGGGGCACGCACGACGTCAGTGAGCCAGCACGCAGCAAGTCTTCTGCTGTCCTTCGCCGGGACCAGCGCCAGGGCAGAGCTGAGCCTTATCTGCCCCTCTACCCCCAGGGCCCGGCACCAGGGCCAACACAAGCAGATGCTCACTGACTGGAGAATGAATGAGACGCTGTGGCTGCAGCCACTCTACCAGGAGGCAGGCCTGGCAGCAGGCGTCAGCGTGAGCCCAAGCGGGTGACATGAGCCCAACGCAAGCAAACTGGAGTCTGCTCAAGGAGGAGCAATGGGAATAACAACATGACGGCAATGACAACAACGTGTAAAGTTGTCACGATTAATTAGTGTAGAACTAATTCACAGTCGGCACAAACGTAAGCTAGGAGTCACCGTGATGGTTAAGATGACCATGGGTTCTGGAACGAGACAGCCAGATTCAAGCCTTGCCTCTGCTACCATGTACCCTCCAGCAGGTTCTTTACTTCTGAGTCTCAGTTTTCTTACTCATAAAATGGAGAAATACTACCTACTCTACAGTTGCATTGTGAGGCGAAGTGAGCTAGCTAATATGTGTAAAGACTTGAATGCAGTACCTGTTTGCAGTAAGTGAGCAATAAATGCGGAGCCATAAAAAGTGAGTTTCTATCCTTGCAATTTCAAAGCTGTATCAGTAACACGGATTAGAGTTTCAAGACTAAGAATCTAAACACCTGGTTTTCAGACCAAAGGTTACTCTAAACTACCACCGCCCTATCGTTCTTCTATGTCCCAGGGATGCGGTATGAGCCCGCTCTCTGGGGCCAGACTGCCAGGCTGACTCCCAGCTCTGCCAGTTACCACTGTGCCACCTTTGGCAAACCCTTTAACTCTCCTGTGCCTTAGTTTCCTCATGTGAATAATGAGATCAAAGTAGTGCTAACACCCGGGATCATGGTCACCCTTCGCTCGGAGGAAGCGCAACTACGAGGGGGCACGAGGGGCTTCTGGGGAGCTGGGAATATTTTTTTTAATTTAATTTAATTTTATATTAGTTTCGGGCATACAGCACAATGGTTAGACATTTATATAATTTACAAAGCGATTCCTCCAATTACTCTAGTACCCACTTGGCACTACACACAGCCGTTACAATATTATTGACTATATTCCCTATGCTGTACTCCACTTCACATCCCCGTGACTATTTTGTAAACACTAATTTGTACTTCTTAATCCCTTTACCTTTTGCACCCATATTTTGTTTCTTGATCTGGTAGTGGTTACATGGGTATGCTTGCCTTGTAAAATCTTATCTTGCTGTACACTTAGGATGAATGTAGCTCTCCTTATAAATCTCATCCTTTAGTAAAATGTTTACGAAAGTAATACAAACTTCACATGATTATTATGGTGATTAGATGAGTTAATATATAATACTTAGGATAGTGGCTGGTATATGACAAGCACAGGGTATTAACTATTGTTATGGAAAAACAATATAACAATAATTCTGTTGATTGAAAGGATTCAATCTAGAATATTTTTCACTGTCGGAAAATTCGTTGGTAAAGTTAGTAAAGGCTCCAGAACACACATGGCTCCTTCGCTCTGTTCTGTGCCCTCTCCAGGGAAGAGCACAGCAGCGACATCCCTGGGTACCTTCTGAGAGATGCTGGCGTCTGGACTCAGCATGGTTTGGTTGGGGAGAGGAGCAGTGGTATGAATCGGATGGACTGGGCTTTGGATGTTATCCTCTTAAGTTGCTCCTCGTAGGACCCGGGGCAGGTTACTTACACCTAGTAGAACCTCAGTTCTTCATCTATAAAATGGGGCTGTAACCACATGCCACTCAGAATTGTGAGAGGATTAAGTAAAAAGAAAAAAAACAACGACATGGAAATATTTATTTTGCACCTATATGGCCATGTTCCCATCTGCTCAGGGTGCTGGCCTTGACCACCGCAGGCTTTCTCCCTGCTGTAGTGACCCCTGGGGCCTGTAAGCAAAGTGTCCTCTCCTGTGGCCAAGCCAGCACCTGAGATAGCACCTCTGAAACCAGCAACTAGGCCACGAAGCAAAGGGGACGGTCCAGACACACTTCTGCAAGGACACCTTGCTCAAGAGGACGCAGCATCCTCCTGGAGCAGAGCGCTATCACACCCACAAAACGCTCTGCTTTGCCTCAAAGAAAGTCCAGTTCCTCCCTCTAGAAGAGGGACAACGGACATGGCTCCTGACATTACACTTTATTTATGTCTCCCTTAAGTCTGACTTCTCAGCAGCTTTTTTTTTCCTTCCAATTTTGAAAAGTAGATATGGTTAAAACTAAACCAAAAATTACAGCTTAATCGTTTGTTAATCCAAACTTTATCCTAACCGACTATTGCCGGGCTTCACGCCGTCACCGCTCAGGCCAACTCCACTCCTAGCTGTGCAGCACCGAGCCGCAGCGTCCCTCTCAGTGGCCCTCACAGCAAAACGAGAGCCACTGGCTGATGTGTTCCTCCCATGGCCCGACCCTGCACATGTACCATTTAACATAATCCTCACGACACTCCTGTGGAGAGGCAAAGAAACTAAGGGTCAGAGAGGTAAAATAACCTGTCCGAAGTCCTCTGGTTTAGAAGCAGTGGAGCTAAACCCTGAACCCAGTCGAACACCAATGCTTCTGTACTACCCCGTCATCTTCTCAATTGCTCTGACACGTTGTTTCAATCAACAGACTTAGGGAGCAACTGTAACTTACTAGATGTCTGTTAGGCACCTAGAGAGGAATATAGAGCCCTCGATGGCTTGGTGGTTGGCCCAGGCCCCACTAAAATTCCCAGGGGAGAGGCTTTCCCACAGAATATCATACCCAGTGGATAGATGAGAAAATTAAGGCGAAAGAGATTAAACAGTATGCCCACGTTCTCACACTGGTGTTTGTCAGAGAAAGGATCCGAATCTGGGTTCCTCGTGCCAATGTTCTTTCCACTAGACAGCACACAGAAAATGTGCTCAAACGCACGCGCATACACGAGTACGCAACAAAGAACAGCGTGGGGAGCCAGAGGCCTCTGCGGAGGAAAGGAACGAGAAATAAGAGAGAAAGTGGCAAGGACAGGAAGAGGAAAGGCAAGTATTCAGGGACTCTAAACCCTTTATTCCCTCCCGAAAGCTCGGATATACAAAGAGGGAAGAGTGACATTTCCCTTCCCTTCCTCAGGCCCCAAAGGTCACTGAGCTGCCAAGCAGTTGATAAACGTCGTGGTTTTTCTTTGGAGGCAGGAGTCACTGATTTGCTCCTTCCTGCTCCGCAAAATTAAAAATCTAAGCCCGACAGTTCAGAGGAGCCCTGAAAACACCGCTGGAATTTCCCAGTGCGCTTTAAACAGAAACAGAAGCTTGGCAGGGGAGGGAAGTGCTGTAAGCACCTCGCGGGTCAGGCCAAATCCGCTCCTCTCTCGGTAATAAGCACTGACTCTCGTGAACACATCCAGAGACTTCCAACCCGGGTTGTCAAAGGGGCTATTTCTTCCATGGGCTAGTTCTCCTTCCTGACCATCCAGCCACTGGACATGCTTCGTTCACTCATTCATTCATTCATTCATTCATTCGGTCAGTCATTTCCTGTCAACTTTACACTAGGGCTTAAGGACACAGAGATGACTAAAACAGGATCTCTGAATTCCAGGGGCTCCTGCCCCCCTGTGGGAGGGTGTGGATAGGGCGTGGTGGACTAAATTATAACCAATAAACAAGAAAAAGCACCGTAATACGCAGCAGAACAGACCTCACTCTGGCGGAACATCCCCACTGACACGGGGCACGTCCGAGTCCCTCCCGTGCACGGTCCTGGGTACAAGGTCGGGAAGTCCCCAAGGCTGGTGTCCTGACTCACTCAGTAGCTGGGTAGCTTTAGGCAAGGCCCTTCAACTTCACCTCCTTCAGTGTCCTTCTCTGTGAGATTGGGGTCATGGCCCTAACCTTCAGGATTGTTGAGATTACCTTGGAAACTGCGTTTGATGGAGGGCCAGCAATAGGCAGAAGCTCAGTGAGGGCCAGCTGGTCTCCTTCTAAGCGCTCGGCTCTGTCGGCTCTCCTGGCGACTCCCTGCAAGTCCACCTCAGAGCAGCCCCACCATCCAGCCGGGCATCCTCCCCGCCCTCAGAACGGAGGCGTGAGCCCATGGACACCTCTGACTCTGCTGGTGTTTGCTTCAACCTGAAGCGTCCTCCCCACTGCTGGAGACTGCTTCCTCATGTGTAAAAAGAGGACACGGAAGGTGTCGACACTTTTCACCACCGCTGCAAAGCCCAAAGGAGAGATGAGGTGGCAGAGCACTCGGTAAGATGTGAAGACGGCTCAGGCATCAAGCACCATGATTATCTCCACCCCACAGGGCCCTGCTCTTCTACAAAGCCTTCCTGACTAGTCCTGCTCCCATGGAGAGTTGCCTCCTCTGGGCCTAAGCCAAGTACAGTGAGCAACATACACGTAAAACTTGTCTAGTGATGTTTCTAAGTATTTCATGTGTACTTTTCACTTTTCCCTTAAAATAATTGTTTTAATCTTACTATATATTCACATATACTGCAATAACACCACTGTCACCTATAAAGTACTGCAGAGGTTTTAAATACTATATTTTTAAATGTATTATCTCATCGCTCCTCAAAGCGATTTCATGGAATAGGTATTGTTATTCTCATTTTACAGAATAGAAAACTGAAGCTCTTGCCCCTGGAGTAAGAACAGAGCTAGGAGCTGAGTTTGGGACTGCCGGGTCCCAGAGCCTGGTCCCAGAGCCCCCTCTGCGTAGCCCCCTCTACTCTCCTGGCTCAGCAAATATGAAGACCCTGACCGTGTCACACATTTCTCTTATAACCTCCATGGATGGAATTACCAGAGACTAGATACATAACAGTGAACAGACCCTGAAAGCCAGGTTGGTACCATACTTTTCTTTTGTACACGTTACATAACAAAATAACTGGGTTTGAATTCTAGTCCTGCTAATTATGAGCTGTGTGGCTTTGGACAAGTTACTTAACCTCTCTGTGTCTAGATTTCATCATCTGTACCACTGGGCCACCACTACTAGAGCACAGACTTGTGAAAATTAAATAATGAATGTCATGCATCTGGCGGTATTTCAAAAATAGTAACCATCCCATTTGAAACGATGAGACTTGAATTTAAGAGTTTCACTGGGGGTATTGATTCCCTACTTCCAAAATGGTTTGGGGTTACCCTCTCATAAAACAGGGCCTCACTCCTCCCACATAACTGCCACTTGCCATCATTCATTCATCGCTAACCATAGAAAACCCGGACTTCCATCTCCACCTGCCTTTTATTTGAAATGTCAATTTTTAAAGAGTGGAGAGGTTGGAAACCCAATTTAACAAGCACACTGAAACATTGTTTATTACCCCCATAAACATGGCTTAGTGAGAATTACGGACTTAATCAGAGTGAACTTATCTCCTGGTGAAAAGGAACACTTTAAATTTCAGAAATGGCACCTTCACTGTGAAAATCTCTTAACTTTTCAAACAAACTACAGGGGGTCTGAAACATATGGGCAGTAAAGGAATAGCCATTACTGTGATTCGTCTTGCCCAAGAGCCAAGGATCCCTAAAGGTCCATAACAACTTTAAGATCGAGGGAAAATATTTGGAAAATCATATTCAGGGGACATGTCTCTAAAAACACCCAAAAGGTCTGCCGAGTGGGAAGTAGTGTGTATAGTTGCTTGGAGCGGCCCAAAAGAAAGGCCGCTGGAGCATGAGACAGGGGCCGTTTCAGAAGCGGCAGCACTGGGAAGTGCACCTCGCTTCCTGTGCGTAAGATGAAGCATTTAGCAATAGGTCATATTTGGTGACCTGCTTTTCAGAAGAGGCGCTACCTGAATCCCAAAGGCTGCTAAATGGTTTGAGTGCTTTTTCTCTTTTTTTTTTTAAAAAAACAAAAACAAAAACAAAAACAAACTATTCCAGAGGATGAGGTGCTGCGAACCCCAACTTCCCAATCTGAAGCTTCATTAGGGCAGCTCTGATCGGTCCAAGAAAGGTTTTCATAAAGACGCCCCATTTTGCAGAGAATGCGTCAGCCTGGCTGCCAGAGGCAGGAAAGGCAACAGATATAAAATTTTATTATTTCAATGCCCCAGTAGCGGCCAGGAGGACTTAATGAAATCATCAAGATTTACAATCTGAAATAGCTATTGCACAGACAGATATGGTTAAGGGAGCTGCACCCTCTGACCTTTCAACTCTTTGATCCTCACACAGCAGGTGGCCTGGAGCCCCCTCCTGGGCATCTTCTCTCTCTTCC
>NW_006441061.1:687510-689340 GCF_000325575.1 Pteropus alecto
ACTCTCATGCTGCTTATCACCAGCAGCGGCTGCTAATGGAACAGCCAAAGTCGCTTGGCCTCGGGTTCTAACCGGGGGATGATGGGAGAGAACCCTGGCGGGCAGTGTCCAGACGGTGCTGAAAATGACGTTCAATAATGCAGTCCCAAGTCCAGTTGTTTGGCAATGCTTAACAACGTCATTACCAAAATCTGTCCTAGAAATGGAACTCTGTCTCCTTCGATTTATACTTTGAGTTAAGGGGAAAAAATACCTTTTAAAAATAAATCACAAATCTCAAAAAAAAAAAAAAAAAATCAACCTCGAAGTCCCAAATGCATCTCTCAGAACTTCCCTAAAACCATGTGCAGCAAATTTATACCAATGAAAATCAAAACAATTTTTGGAAACCTAAAATTGACTGTTTTCAGTTCCATGAAATTTCATTTAAAAAAGCCCATATGCCAAAATGTCCAAATTCTCTTATTTTTAAAAATTGGGATGACTTCCAAAATCATAGCTATCTTTTTCTTCATTTTTTTTCTTCTAGAGCTGAGGATGGGTAATGTGCATATGTAGTTATCGAGCTTCATAATTTAACCCATTCGGCCAGTATAAAATAGTTGCGCTAAAATGATATAAATTGATTATCACTGGATCTTTCAAAACAACTGATGCCAAGGTTTAACATATTCTGCTTGGTTAAGGACGTGTCCAGGCATCTAGGCCGTCCCAGTCTGAAGCTTTTCGTTTTTGTCAGATATCTGGTTTTATGGAGGGAAAGATTTTAGGCAGGACACATAAACCACTCTGTGGAATGCTGATAACTTCCAACCACAAAAGAAAACTTTAGTGCCGCTGTCGATCACACTTAGGAAAAGCCCTAAGCCAGTGTTTTTGATTCTAAACAAATATATTAAATATGGTGGGCCCACTCTTTACCTGCAAAGGCCTGAGTTTAGGTCATTAATGCCTAAATTCAATGGGCAAAAAACAAGCAAACAAACAAAAAAAAAACCCACTCCTTTTGTAGCCTAAGTGGCATATATCTTAAATATTCAATTTTAAATTATTTTTTAAATCAGACAAGAATCAAAAATAATATGTAAGGAGAGGTTTACAGACTTCAATTTTAGCCATACTTTTCTCTATGGATATCTAAGTTTAGTGCAGAGAGTAGCTGATGGATAAATCAGTTTATCAGCAGAAAAAAGGCAGGGTTACTGCATCAGACCTTGACTACTTTGTACAAATTATTAAGCTAACTTCTTCAGAGGTATCTACTGGAAATACTTTATTAATAATGATACCTAGTGCTAAGTGAGGGTCTACTACTGTGCATGAAACTTCAGTCATGTTGTTGCTAACTGTCATGATAAGGCAGGCACTCCCATTTTGCAGACAGGGATGTGAAGGCACACACGCTGCTAGCAGCTCAGTGACTTGCCCACGTTACATATAAACAAATGGTGGGTCCGGGATCCAAACTCACACTCACCACCCGCCTCAAAAGCTCAAAGTCCATCCACATTTTTCCTAACAAAAGCAAACCCAAAACAAACAAAAGAACCAAAACAATAACATGCAATAATTTGTGCAGAAAACATTGTATTTCAGCTTGCCTACACATCGCAGTGGCCCCTTTAAAGGCCTTCTGAATCAATTATTTTAAGTCATTAAGAGGAAGTTTAATTTGGTTGACAAACACCCCTGCTGTGGTGACCTCACATATCAACAACAAATGCCTGACGGTCGCAAACCCGGACTATGAGTCTGCTGAGCACGGTGTTAAACAAAACCACATGTGCCTGGATCCCAAGCGGGGCTTGACTAGGCCAAGGGTACCGCTCT
>NW_006441061.1:689351-692350 GCF_000325575.1 Pteropus alecto
CTGAGCTCCCACAACGGCCCCGCCCCTAATCACGTGCGAGGAGTTTATGAAGCCACCATCCTATGTGGCTGTGCTCTGTCAAAAGTGCCTTTAAGCTAATGTCAATTTAGAAAAAGTCACTCACTAAAAAATACAAAAGGAGGCTGAAAAAGACGGCACACTCAATCTCAGGGAGGTGGCTTTTAGCTTGTTTTAAAGAAAAATGATCAGTTCTACAGCATGTAACATTGATACACACGTACAGGAGCCCCCCTTATCTGTGGTTTGGTTTTGCTTTCCATGGTTTCAGGTACCCGCAGTCAACCACAGTCTGAAAATATTATATGGAAAAGTCCAGATAATTTGAGAGAAAGAGAGAGAAACCACTCTCAATTCTTATTAGTTTATTACAATTATTCTATTTTCATATTAGTTGTTGTTGTTAATCTCTTACTGTGCCTAATTTATAAATTAAACTTTATCATAGGTATGTACGTATAAAAAACCCCACTACATATAGGGTTTAGTACTATCTGTGGTTTCAGGCACCCACCGGGGGTCCTGGAAAGGATCCCTTGGGGATGGGGGAGGGCTCTGTAATAATCTCCATTTATTGGTACCTGACACATGTTCGGCACCAAATTTTCTCATTTACTCCTCATTAAAAAAGCTTATGAAGTAGAGAATCTACCCATTTTATAAGCAAGGTATCTGAGGCTCAAAGAGGCACCTTAATATCCCATCTGCAAAACCTGCACCTTCCTCAAAGAAGTGATAATTAGAAATGACATGGCTCGAGTGCCATACATATTGGTGGACCCTCACTCAATGGTCAATATTACTATGAATTATTTCCAACAGGCATCTCTTAAAAAGATAACATAATAGTTTTGTACTAAGCGGTCAAACTGTGATAAAAGTAACCATACCTTTAACCCCCTGCTAAACTGATATCTTGTTTACACAGAGGTGCATGTTGACAGCTACCTAGCTGTGGCGGGGCTGGCATTTGAATCCAGGTCCACATAACTCTGGAGCCTGAGAGTCCTCTCTACTCTGCCACGCAGCGGCGGCATGCTGCTCCTTATCTTAATCTGAAAGGGACTGGATTAGTTCAAGCTTCTCTTAGTCACAATTTATAAAGTCCGTTTTATAAATTGATAAATGGAACTTACATATAATGACTGGCTAAGCGATGAAAGGAAAATTGGAAAACAAAAGCGTCAATGATGGTTTTCCATTTTCTGCTGGGATTCTCCCTCAAAATTACTCAGTTTTTCTAATCCGTAACAGAGGTTTATCTCACCTCACAAGAGGACATTTCAGTCACAACAAATTAGACTGAAATGTACTGACTGCGAGAGATACTTAGATCGGACAGAAGTACCTGTTCCCTTTGATTACATAAATTACTACTGGAGCTTTAAATTGTTTTATGTTAACTAATTCCAATACTACAGTAAGTGGCATTTAAGAATCACTTTCAGAATCATTTTAAAAGCAGGTGCCACTGCGAAAAGGAGAGAGCTTCCAGGGAAAAGCCATCAGGTGAAATCCAGGACCTTCTTCAGGCCCGAAGCTCAGAGCCACTGAGCTTTCACTCCGAATGCCTGGATGTGACAGAGACTCACAGGTGATGATTTTACATGACGACAAATAACACGCTAAGGAAATTCCAGCAAAACCAAACTGCTGTCCGATTCCTTTTTTCTTTATATAAGAAAGCAAGTACCAGGGTTTCATTGATCTAAGCTTTGCCTCTTATTTTTATATTACCAACTCTAAAGAATAATGTTTTGTATAGTATTTTTGAAAAGCGCTTCACATCCATCCTATCAGTTAATTCTCACAACTCTGTGATATGGATAACGTAATCCTGATTTTACTGATGAGAGAATGGAGTCGTGGGGAGGCTGAGTAACCCAGCCCCAGTCACCAGTGTACTCAGAGCTTGTCTCCCCACCACCCCCAGTGCATGGCACAGAGGCCGCCCTGGGAAGGAAAAGCTCGGACAAAGGTGTGTGTGTGGGGGGCGGGGGCTCTCTGCCCAGGGCTGGGGCAGGGCTCAGCACAGCCCACACAGCCTGACGGGCCGATGCACTGACCAGAGGCTCTGGGGGCTGAGGGACGGGGAGCAGATTCTTTGACCTCTCTGAGACTCAGTTACCTTCACTTGCAAATCTGGGTATCTCCTCCTTGGCAGAGAGATTCTGAGAAATGCTCGAAAGTGAAAATAGGTGAAGTACCTGGCACAGTGTTAGGCGCTGGGCAAGGACTCAGAAGGTGTCGGTTTCCTCCCGCCCCTCTTCGCTTTCTTGCTAAAGCTCTCTCCCCAGGAACCTGTGATGGAAACTACCGGGCGGAATTTCTCATGCAAATATTGCCTTCTTATAAAGCACGAATATGATTTCTTAGCATTAGTTAACAACTCGCACACGGAACTTCTCAATTCTTGTGAGGAGACATAAACAAGTCACCGCTTCTAATGGAATATAATTATGGCGCAGAGTTTTGCATCAACTGCAGCATTAATAAGTGTGCACTACCCCTTCCTCCTGCCTACCTGTGGAGCCCTGGGAAGAAGCAAATGGCACAGTGGTAAACACTCTTCTTCACTCACTGTGAAACTGTTTAAAAATAAATATCCTCAAAAACGAACAAAGGATTAAAGACTTTCTATAGTCTATAGCCGGGAGAAAAATGAAAAGAAAAAACTAGTTAAAATGGTGCCAACACATTTGACAGAAATTCAGGTTCTTTGAGAAGCAAAGAGAAAAAAAAGTTACTTTCCTTGTCTGTAAATACATAAATCCTGTTATTTTGTGTAAAAGCCCCACAGTTAAACCAGGAACCCCACTGCAGACAGAGACAATGCCGCCTCTGGATCCCAGAGACCAAAAGGAGCTGTGACTTGGCACCTGGATGCTGTCCCCAGAATGGTGGCTCAATGCTGCTCCAAGCACTTGGTGCCTCTGCAAAATCAGGCTTCTAGGAGCCCTAGCTAAGGCCTCCTAGATACA
>NW_006441061.1:692452-698310 GCF_000325575.1 Pteropus alecto
AACAGACTGCTGTGAGCCTGGCTTGCGTCCTGGTGCGCCCATCACAGGCCGCCTGAAATTGCACTGGTGGGAAGAGGGAGTGAGGGCCTATGAACTTGGTGCCTGGGTCTCACTCCCCCGTTCCTACCGCTTGGAACTATCCCTTAGTATATAACGTAAATTTATATCTTCAAACTGGGCTGTAGAAGAATATCTAATTCATAAAAAGTACTTGGAAATGGAGAGGAAAAGACAAAATCTAGCAAAGTGGTGCTTAAAACCTCAAAGAAAGCCATCACTACGAACACTTCTGCCACGGCTGGGTAGCAAGGGAGCCATGCGGAAGCTTGGGTTTGGGACGCTAACACATCTGAATTTTATATACATGGTTGTGGTGTGCAATTTACTTAAGAAGTACCTTGATCTTTACAAATATCAATTTACTTTATTAACATGGTTAAGCAGTTTCAAGCATTTTATATGGAAGGACTGTGTTTCTAATGGCCCAGAAGGAGAAGGCCTGACCATGTCCCTCCCCTATTTACACACTTCAATGGCTCTCCATTGCCCCATAAAGTTCAGACTCTTTAACACGGCTTACAAGGCCCGGGGTGGCTGGCCCTTGCCCGCCTACCTCAGCTCTCCTCTCCCCCTTCAGCTTCATGCCTCTATCAGGTGCTGAACCACTCACATTTCCTGGAAAACTCTATGGGCTACACGTTAAGTCTTTTAGATGCCTGGTGAATAAGGTTGAATCCTTATTCACCTGTTAGGTTTCAGTTTAGGCACTCCCTCCCAGAAGCACAGCCCTCAAGGCTAGGCTCGGTGTCTACCCTACCAGAACCTACAGCATCCCAAATTCACTGCAATTACTTTCTACTTGTCTCCATCTGCTCTAGACAAAACTCTGTAAAGGCAGGGATTATGTCACAGTCACTATTTTATATAGACTTCTAGTATGAGGCCGTGCCTGGTACACAGAAGGCTCTCAAAACGTTACTGTAGAAGGGGACGTTTGCTGGCCAGGCACTGGGATGTGCTGGACACAGACAGGACTCACTCGCTGACTCCTTACCAAAATCCCAAGAGGCGGGTACTACGGGCTATTACAGAAGAAGACACTAAGATACAGAGAAACAAGGTATCACATCCGAAGTTACCACAGCGGGGGAGTGGTCAAGCAGGGGGCTGAAGTGCATCTACCAAATCCTACACCAGTGCCACGCCCATTCTGGAACATTCCTCCAGCACTGAAACCCAGGAGAAAACAGGGCAGGTGCAAAACAATTTTGTTGAAACACCCTCTCTAGGAAATGAGGATGATGACGGTGAGCCTTGGAACTAAAAGTCCTTGAAACACAATTTTAAAACCATCAACTTAACCATGTCCTTAGCTTTAAGGCCAGTGAGGAAATAAAAATAGCAGTGGTTGTCGGCCTTTATTAAATTCTTTATGTGCCAGGCACTGTGCTAGGCACCCAATGACCATTCTCCTACTGGATCCTCCAGAACAGTCCTGTAGGGCAGAGATTGTCAAGGGGTCCGTGGCCCGTTAGGAACCAGGCCGCACAGCAGGGGTAAGCGGCGGGAGGGCGAACGAGCGAAGCTTCCTCTGTATCTGCAGCCGCTCCCCAGCGCCAGCATCACCGCCTCAGCTCCGCCTCAGATCCTCAGGCATCAGATTCTCACAGGAGCACCGGTCCCTGGTGCCGGAAAGGCTGGAGACCGCTGCTACAGGGGAGGTCAACCACTGCCCTCATTTTACAGGTGAGAAAACGCTCAGCGATCAGTTACTCTGCCCAAGGTCACACAAGGAGGAAGTAGGGAGCCAGAATCCAGAGCCCCACATTCTAGCTGCTCCCCTTCACTGTCTCTGTGTCTAGGAAGAGCTTCATTTACGCCGAACCTGAGCCCCTGCCCGGAACTGTCATTGCTGCCACCTTCCTTCCTCCGTCCCGACCATTCCGCCACCAAGGAATGAGAGAGAATGTCGTTACTCTAAGCATTGCTTGTGAGGCCTAGAAAGGAAGGTCTTCATTTATCAAACAGGAGAAGCACCTGCTAGCAGACATGGCACAGAAGAGGAGCTGCAAAAACATCTCCTGAACTAAACTGAGGTCGAGAGAATAAAAGGAAACAGTCACTGTGTAATCTGGCCACGTTTCGGTGTCTCCGAGCTGCCAGCTGACATGATCATTCTCTCCAAGAAGAAACTAGGTCTATGCCAATCCCCTTGGCTATCCTGGTAACTTACCACCAGACTCAAATTAATGTTTGCTGAAATGAGAGAGAGATAAAAAGGCAGAAGGGGGGATAAGAATGACGATGAGCTGTAAACGTGTCACTTTAGAAGGAAGGTGGACTTTTTAGGGTGACTCGGTTACAACTGAACAAACAGCACGGACCCTAATAAGAGCATGAACACTAGAATTAGGTCTTTCCTCAAAATAACCTTTTCCCGAATGAGAATGTTAGGTTACAATTTATATTTCTTTGAGTGCAACAAATTTGAGTGTCATAAAAATGGTTAAAAAGTCTTCCTATGGTAGCTTTTTCTAAACTTTTATGAACATCTGCCACATTCATTTGAAGTTTAAAAAATTCTGGCACATATGCAAAGGCATAATAAGGTGCCTATAGCTTTCAAGAAAAAATAACAAGACAGTCAAAAATAAGCCTTTTGCTGAATTGCCAGTAAGAAAACTAGTACGGGAGAGGGGATGGGCCTTCCCGAGCTCCCTCCTTACAGAGCTGTCTGTCCTTCCGCCCAGGTACGAGCTCCTCCCCCAGCACTGCAGCCCACAGCTCCTGGCAGGAATCTCACGGGCAGCATCCTCCTCATCCGAAGGGTATAATAGGACCAGATAAACTCAGTCCAGAAGCATGGCTAGAGCATTCCGAGTCTGAGCTGAAATCCATGGGAGGAGACTGAAAGACTAAAGTCCAAGATTTTGTAGTTCCTGGCTGCCTAACGCACCCAGGAAATGCTACTTTGTTCAGGAAGTATGTTAGCCGGCTTCAAGTGTGGGGCAGCTACTTTTTCTTTTTCTTTTAGTGCTGACCACACAGGAGTTCAGCACGGCAAACCCCTCCCCTACTGTAGCCTATCAACAGGGCTAAGAAGGAGCTCAGCCAGTGCTTCTCAAACCTCCTCGCTTAAAGCCTTTCAAAGACTGAGCAGAGTGGACTTGCACCCATTTACCTAAGCGCAAAACTCTGTCTCAAGTTTTAGCTTGAAAATGTATGCACGTTTTACATCGCATGTTTTACGAACAAAAGGCCTTGTTTTAAACTACTTACAACCATATAAAAGTAAAAAATGTACACCCTTCATCTTTAACTAAAATGATGGTGCTGGGTTCTCTGCAAACAGTGATGCCTGCTGGAGGGCTCTAGATGTGTTCTGGATCCCAGCTTTCCGAGCACTCACTCAGTCCTTTTCAGAAAGCACCTGCTGGGTGCACTGCGATGTGCTGGGGACGCCACAGTAAATGAAGCACAGTCCTTATTCTCAAAGAGCTTATGCTCTAAGGGATGATGGCGAGGGACAGAGAAGTAAACAGCTATCACCCAGAGCAGCAGGTACAGTAAGTCAAAGACAATGACAAAACGGGAGGACTTCTTAGAAGAGCTGGAGAAGGGCAAGGCTTAGCCCTGCAGGAATAGGGGTGTGGTTAGAGATCAGAGAGCACACGGTTAAGGAGGGACAGCGAGAGGACAGAAGGCTTGACGGCAGCGAAGAGACTGAGTAGAAGTCAGGGCCGTGCAGAAGGAGACTGAAAGGGTGGCTACTAAAGGTACAGGAACCCGGCAGAAGGCAACCCACTAAATGCCAGGACTATGAACTGAGTTTTATATTCATCTTCAGAACTCCAGGATCTAGCAAAATATTTGGAACATAAGAGGTCTTCATTTTGCTTTAGCAAATGAATGAACAAGGCTTTGCAAGAATCCAAGAAAGCAAAGCAAACTGTCAGTGCAGGCAGTAAGGACGGAACAGGGCAAGAGCCATGTCAGAGACTTGGTGACTATTTAGAACGAAAGAATGAGGAAGGGGAGCATTCAGCCATGCTCGGTGTGTCCTGTTTTTGGTGCCTTTCCAGGCAGTGGTGCCATTCACAGAGACCGGAAACGCTGGAAGGGGAGTGAAACAGCTTACTGTGTGTGTGTGTGTGTGTGTGTGTGTGTGTGTGTGTGTGTGTGTGTGTAAGGCTGAATTTGAGACATCTATCGTACATCTAGGTGAAGTTCAACTGGTACCTGACACTTTGGACCTGTGTTCAGAGAGAGACATGCTACCGTTAGAAACGCCTCTGAGAATCACTGACACTACCTTGGTAGCTGAAACAAAAAGCCTTAAACGAGATGACTGGAGGGCACGTAGAGAAGAAAAGGAGGCTAATACCAGCAAGACTAGCAGCCTGGACAACGCCGAGGGTAAAGGGACATGAAAAGGAGTCTGAAAACGCCTGTGCTGGAACAGTCTGGCGGGCAGGAGGAGAGGCAGGGAAGAGCTGTGGACTCCAACAGACAAATGGTCTTCAGACGAGTGTTTCAAACTCCACAGTAATTGGCACTGAAGGCCTATTAGAAAAGTAGTCAATTTACATTTTTCATACAGGAGCTTTGAATACATCCCCAAACCTGACAAACAAAGGTAAAACACAGAAGAAATCTCTTCAATCTGATCTACATACACCGCCCAAGACAGTCCGTAAACTGTGCTGCATGTGCTCGGGGCTGGGTGACGACAAGGAGGAACTGTTAACAGAATGTAGGAGCCACATGGCCGTCCTGTCAAATTAGAAATTTGAGCAGATTTCTGTGGTCTATTTTGATCAAGATTCTCAATGTCAAACAAACAGGTTTTTCGATAACCAACTTGTTTCATTTTCGTAAGCACAATAGCACAGTGTGCAACAGTTAGCGAAGAAGCAGGTGGTCCTCGTCGACGTGAAATGAAGGGAACAGAAGAAGAGAAGTAGCACTTCCTTTAAGACATGCAAAGCATCATCACAGACGGATATGGCTTTAGATTTTCCCTCTGAGAGCTTATCTCCTGTGCAAAGCAGGCAAGCCCCCCACCTCCCACCCCATTTTGCTCTAGTACAAATTTAAGCTTTCTCCTGAGGAGGGAAAAGCTTAGGGTTCATATCTACAAATCAACAGCACTTACAAAAGCACAGATAAGTCCTTTGAAAGAATTGCTATCTAATTGGTACAGCCAGGCAGAAAGCAATCTGGCACCAGATTCATAGTTTTGACCAAGCATTTCTACATCAGGGGTTCTGTGCTAAGGAACTAAGTCAAAATGCAGAGAAAACCTTATACATAAAGATGTTCACTGAAATGCTATTTATCATAGTGAAAAATTATAAACAACGTAAGTTTTCCACAATAACAGGAAAATGGTTAAGTTGTGATATATCCAGTGGAATGACAAGTAGCAAATTAACAATTATTATTACTGAGAGTAAATAAAAACGTGTAGAAAACCCCATGCCAAAATATCAAGTGACATATAAAATGTAAAATTTTATATATAAAAAACATCAATTATGTACGTTTATACAAAATATATATTTATAGAATAAAGACTAGGAGGAAGAACAGTAGAATGCTAACAGTGGCTGAACTTAGAAAAATGGCATTGTGGATAATTTTCATTTTCCTCTTTATACTTCTACATACTTTTTACACATTTTCTACAATGAAAAATGTAATACTGTTATAGTGGTTGAGAACAGACATCATTTTGAAAAGCAGATCATTTCCCTCGCCTCGTTCAAACCCTTTTTCCTCCTGCTTCTTTGAACTTCATTCCCTCACCCGTGAAAACTGACAATCTCCAAGCAAAAGGGAAAAGCACCGGAACGAGC
>NW_006441061.1:698356-708780 GCF_000325575.1 Pteropus alecto
GCGGTCCACGAGGTGCTGCTGCCACGCGCGCCCCCGCGCACAGCGGTGAGCCCACGGGCTGCGTCTTTCCCGCTGCCACGCAGCAAAACAGAACGGCAAGTAGAGTGATTTGGGGAGGAAAGGAGCCAACTTACCTCCATTAAACTTAAATGGATTCCTATGAGGTAGGGCATGGGAGCACTGTGAAGAGAAACAGAGACACACAGCTGCTTTAATGTCTGTTGCTTCCGACAGAAATTACAGATGGTTCACTATTTGGAGAAAAACTGTTTTAATAAACGTATGCACAGTTACATTTCTTTTCACAACAAAAATCTTAATATGACATTTTGTTCCCAAGCCTAGAAACTTCAGAGGAATTTCAAAATGCGGGCAGTACTGGAAGCAGCACGGGTGGTGGGAAGACAACCAGCTCTGGCGTTAGTCCCCGCGTAGCAGCTACGCAAATGCAACTGCGCAGCCTCAGTTGCCTTATCTTTAAAATGGGATCTTGCAATCGAGCTGGTAGGTTGCTATCGGAATGACAGAAAATATACGTCGAGTGATTACTACAGTTCCTGGTACAAATGGAACTACTATTATCACAATAATAGGAAAAAAACAAACAAACAAACAAAAAAAAACAGAGAATAAGGTTGAATGGAGAATGATTTGTTTACTTGCTGGTTCCTTCTGCCATCAAGAAGTGTGACCTAACCGTCCGATCTGATTCAACGAGGTACGTGGAGAGCTACCAGCCAGCGTCTCCCCCCACGGCTGCACACGTGCCATCTGATGACACTAAAATTCACAGAGCCCCTTCAAACTATTTTGTTCACAGGGCAATGGGTTCCCTAAGTTAGCAACTGGGCAGGAGATGAGAACCCCGCTCCAGAGGTTTTAAAACCCGGGCATTATGGATCGAGTTCCTTTCTTTTCAGGCGTCTGTGTGTCTGTGGGTACGTGTGCACACACTCATTATCATTAAGATTTACTTACCAATGACAAACGTGCTGGCATTATATGAGGAACTTCAGATTCATTTTTCCTAATCCACACAATAACCATACAAAGTAGGTATTATCCCCATTTTCCAGAGAAATAGGGCCAGAGAGCTGAAATCATTTATCTGACGTGACAAAACAAAGTGGCAAACCTAGGATTTGACTCCAAAGTTTCTTCCTCTGTGCCATACCGACTTCATAATACCGAACCTAAAATCCCCAGGCCCACCTCCCATGTGACCTTCTTCCTGGGGGTAGGGAAGGGAGGTCAAGGAGTTAGGGAGAAAGGGAGCGACTGGCAACCTTGCCACATGTCTCTCTGGTATGCGACAGGCCCTATGAAAGGTGCAAAACGGTGCGTGGATCTAGCCTAGAGGAAAGCTACCTGTCTCAGTCTGCGCTGACCAGGTACCCGTCCTCTGGAGCAGCTGGGGGTGGGAGCGGACCTGCAGGATGGCTTTCTTGGGGACAGGGTTGGGGAAACAAGGAGTGGTTAGAAATGAGAAAGGAGAGATTTGCTTCCAATTGAATACTAAGGAGTTTTGGTTTTTATCCTGAAAAACCAATGGATAGGCAATGAAAGTTTTTAAGCATCAGATGTGCATTTTAAAATTGCTTAAACACTTAAAAATAAGAAGAGGGCACAATTCCCTCACTACCATTTGACAAACAGAATTCTTCAAGCAAAAATCCTTCCTCCGAATATAAAACGTCCTCCTTACTACAGATCTCAGCAGTAATATATCTTGGGAGCCTATAAAACAGATTTGAATATTAGCAGCATACTTTGGGAACGATTCTTCTAGAAGACTTTTGTATTTGATAATAGCCAAAGAAAGAATTATAGACATAACTGCAGTGAAAGTGGAGTTGTCTTTTTTCTTTCTTCTCTCTTTTTAAAAAAGGTGTCTGCTGTGCACATTCGGCTTCTCCTCGCTTCTAGGGGCAAGGAAAATGCCCTACGATATTTTTTTCCCTTAAACTGTAAACCATTAGTTTAGCTGCCAGCTCCACAAATACTCACACTTCCCAGTGTGCCTGGCCCTGCTGTCCAAGTTTTTTCCAGTGTACACTGAAATGAATGTGTTTCTAATTAAGTAGCTTCAGGAACACGACAGCTTCAATGTCAAAAATACAAAGTCTGAACTCTGGCAGGAAGTCTTAAGACTACAAATGTCTCATCTAGTGGAACCTCGCCTAATGTAATGAAAGGAAGCAGGAAGAGTGCAAAATTCCAGAAAAATGGCCACTGATTAATGTGTTCAGAAGCACAGCCTAACGCATAGAAGGGAGAAAAACTCAAATCCGTAACATTTAACCAAATCTTATCAACTTTTCCAGCTCCTACAATCAATCGTGCAATTGACCGAGGACTGAGTTTTAATTAGCATTTCCGAACTGAAATTTCAATAAATGAATTAATGCACAGAAAAAGACACTCCAAAAATTGTGAGAAAAAATGTGAAAATACTCTGTATAACTCAACACAGGCTCCCACCTAAAAAAGAAATATTTTCTAGAATTTCGAGTATATAGGTTTTAATGCCATGCCCTTTTGTCCTGCAATAAAATCAGTGATACCTTAGAAGAGAGGAAAAAGGGGTCTTCCAGAAATGACTACATATGCAAGGGACAAAGTGGGACTCACACGTCAGTATCCTTAGGTAGGTATTTTTTTTAAGCCCAATAATTTTCCTAAGAGTAATTACGGCCTACCACCAAAATGTAGTTTCTTAGCCAAGTATTGTTAGGGCTGCAACAGCTCTGTATTTAGAAAATATTTAAAACACATTATTCTGAAATCACAGCAGCTCCATGTTTTATATAAATGCAAATTTAGACAAATACCTTTTACATTACCATCATTTGCTTACAAAGCCTCAAATACTTCCTCAAATACAGCATTTACACTCAGCATATAGCCTAATTACAAATTCCAAGTAGGAAATGGGGGAAAAAAGGAGACCCAGAGTCCTCTTAACATGTCAATGTAGCATCTTAACATATCAATTCCAGATACGTTTCTGAAAAGTTTCTAATTTCATTAAACCTCAGCAGTCACTGCTGCTACTGACCCTTTTTCTTTGAAAACCTCTTTTTTTTTTTAATTGTCTTGTTATTGTAAAGAGAAATTTTTCTGGGGGAAAACCACTTATCCATGATCATGTCATTTTAACAGAACGACTTTTATTTCTACCTTGTTCTCCTCCAATACTGGCCCCACATTAACAGACATTTTTATATCTTTGAAGCTACATTTTATTGCTTTCTCATTGGTTACATAAACATTTCCTATTTTTCACTACAGACTGTGATTATTTTAAAGACTGTGTAATATTCCACCAAGTACAGATGAACTATAATGCATGACCCCTATATCTCAAGTGAGACATTAAGTCACTTCCAACTTCTCACTGTAACACTATAATAAAACCAAAAAAACTCCACGTGCATGATTCCCAAACACAGAGCACTAAGTCAAAAGGCAGGACTGTTTTTCACATCTTTTGTTATATCTTGGCAAAGTGTCTTCTAGAAGGACAGTACCTGTGCCAGTGGAAATGTTTCAGGACTGCTGATGGATTAGGGATAATCCACAAAGTGCCTAGTACAGGGGCAGCACAGGGCAGGTAGGCTCAGTAGGTGACTGCCATCATGTCCAAATGGGTTCTCTCTGAGCCCCTGGAATGGCTGGTGCCTCTGGATCCAGTCTGTTATTGTCCCCCAAATGGTTTCCTGTCGCTGTCCGGGTTCTGATGGATACTTGGCAAACCCTGGTGAGAACGGCTGAGACTCCAGGATGGATGCGAGGTGCCTGACATGCGTCATCTCTACACACGGGTGTCTGACTCCAAGCACTCCCCTGTCACCTGGCTACTTGCTGAGTTTGGTAGGGTTGCTCATCACTTTCTCTGGCGGGCAACCTCTACTTCCACCGAGAAAGCAAAAAACTACCCAGTAAACTATGATTCATTACTTTCTTATCATGTAGAATGACGAAATTTAAAAACCACGCAACACTCGTGGGCATACAGTAAAAGGAAAATATAGCAAAATTAATTGCTGAAGCTGTTCCTAAAAAAGTTCTTCACATTCAGAGTCCGACTTACCTGAACCATTTTTTGATTCAGAATCATTGATGTCTATGTTTTTCCAAGGGCATCTCAGTAACAAAACTTAATAAAACTTTAGCTACTAGGTGCTATCTTCCTTTACGGGGTCCCAGAAAGAACTTGTTTGTTGCTTTTCAAGAAAATATGAATGCAAATGTCTGTTTCACTGACAGCAAACAAACACTAGGCTTCTCTGCTCTGGTGTCTTTCAGCATGCACAGCGACTTTACATTTCAATGCAGAATCTGGGTGCAATTTTGAAGAGATTTTAAACGGCAATTAGACACATCATGTGCGGAACCAACAATACGCATAAAGTGATGATGATATTAACAGCTATGACCAACTGCGTCACAGCTGTCCTGTGTCTGACAGATTGTGAGATGCCACTGTCGATCTCTGAAGAGCAGGACAGGGTATATCTGCCCTAGGCTCTTGTTTCCTGGGAATTATCGCACTATCTGCCTTCATCAAATCCATCCCGAAAGAGTAAAAGCTGTTCTTTCTTCCTTTTCCCCTGAAAAGGAAAGGGGTTCTGTTGCTGGTGTCAAGGCAGTGATGATATAATGACTTTTACCTGAAAGTTATGTTCAGTTTGAATCCCCTTAAGGGGAAAAGGAATTAATATTTATTGAGCTACTATAACCCATCTGCTTCAACGCATTAGCTATCCATAATGCTCAAGGCAACTCTGCAAGGTAGTGCTATTTTCCACATTTTCAGAATGGGAAACAGGCTCAGAAAGGTAAAGTAACTTGCCTGAGGTCACACAGCTAGTGAAGATGAAAGTTGTATTCAAATTCAGGGCTGTGGGGCTAAAAAGCTTATGCTAAGTCCCCGCAGCCCCACAGCGAATGCCCAGTACTTTAGCGGAGGGAGAGGGGAGCTGGCATGCCACGGGGACTAGTCACCCAGCTCTAGGCCCGAGGTGCAGATAGATCACTTCTTTTCCAGGTAAGTCCTACAGCATGAGCTCATTCCTAGCAATGAGCGGCATGAATATGGATACTGCAGACTTATTAATGGCCCTGTATTCGCCGTTCATTATTACTGCACTTTCACAATTTGTTTAATTCCTTTCCCCCAGATAACCAGGGCCCTCTTAATTACGTTCCCCTGAGGTGAGCAGCTACTAATTGGAAAAGAGTCAGGTGAAATAAAAGAACACTGGCTGCTCAAACACATAAAATATAGCTTCCTGAGACAAAGGGGGAGGGGAGAGGAGGGGAGTGGAGGCGGGGGAGGGTGTCCAAAGCCCCAGGTGAGCTACACCTCTTTTACCTGGGAAAGGCACTAGTTAAGAGCTGCCCAGGGATTTGTAAGATCCACTGTTTTTCTTTCCTCCACCCGCCCCGCATAAATGCAGTCAGCTTTACAATTTACACATCACAGTCCCCTCCCACCCCTCAGAGGCACAGCACCTTCTTAACCAAACACTCTGATGGGCAAAGGAAATCCCACAAGTCTTTCCTCAGATCACCATTTTTAAAAGAAAGTAAAACCCAGAAAGAGGTCTCATTCCGTTGAGATTTTTTTCTTTTTTAAAAAAGAAACAAAAGCGTAAATAAACATGGCTTGTCCTAGAGTTTTAAATTCTGCAATGAAGTCACGAGGCCTGGCATTGTTAGAGAGGCTACAACAAAAGAATGGGAACAAAGACCACAGGACCCAGTGTTGGAGAACACAAATAACCACAGTTTTGGTCTTCCTGAGAGTGAGCGGATAGATGGCCTACAGGCTAAAAGAATGGCCAGTGTCACGCAGGAAGCCAGTAAGGGCAGCCGCTGTTTACTGCATGTTTGCCACGAGCCAGCACTAGGCTAAGGGCTTGACCGGCATTTTCTCATTGGATCCTCATGACGACAGTGTGAGATGGGTACTAATATCATTGCCATTTTACAGATGAAGGAATGAAGGTTGGGAAGCTAAACAACTCCTACAGGTCACGCAGCTAGTAAGCAGCGGAACGGAGACTTGAACTCAGGTCTGCTGTGCTACGATAAACCAAGCTGACTGTCTCCCAGACCAGCAGCTGCACATCCATGGAAGGTCAGGTTTTCTCGAACCTGCGAGCTTGCTTCCCTGAGGTCCAACCAGCCGGATGCCAGTCCCAGGCCCTTCCACATTCTGTCCCAACATCCCGTTCACCACAGGAACCCCCTGCTCCAAACACGCCTCGGGCTCAGTGGGCCTCGGGCCCCCTCCTCCCTTAAGTCCTACTGAATCCAGCAGCCCGGTGGTTGCTAACGCCTTTCTTTTTAGAGGAAGTTGTCAGGTTGCCCGTTTGGCGTAAGTCACGTGCTAATTCGTACGGTTATTCTAGATGTCGGTCACAGAGGAATCGAGCTGCTTCCTGTATCACAGAGTCTACGGTGCTGCCACGTGCAGAGCAGGAAGAACAAAGGTGGCAGAGCAGCCACGTGCCGAGCACTCGCCAATCACTGAGGGCTGTGCGGGGGGCGTCGGTTACCTTATCTCATTTAATCCTCAAATAATCCAATTTATACCATCCCTTTCACAGATTAAAAAAGAGATTCTTGGAAATTTGCCCACGGTCACAGTTAATGATGATTCCAACCTAAGTCCTTCTACTTCAAAGTCTTTTATGCTATTCTTAATACTAACTTCATTTAACCATTATGTTACACTTAAGGAAAAAATGGTTATTTGATATTTATAGCTGAAAAATAAATAGCAAGTGGGCACTTCATAGCCAGAATAAAAGTAGATTTTCCTTACTAGTTTAAATAAAGGGATAGTCTTTCTTGTCCTAAACAGGATTTACTGCTCAATACCAGCAGTAAAAGTAGCAAAATAGGGGCAAAGGAAAAATTGCAAGCTGGGGAGAAGTCAGTTCTTCGACTGTGCGCTGTAAGGTTTTGCACATCTCCTGGGACGGCCACAGATCTGTCTCTGAGCACTCCAGCTGCCAACGCAACGAGGGAAGTAGGATCGTAATGCGATTCATGGTGAGCACAGAGAAAAACAAACTCGTCATGCGGGAGCCTGATTTTAAGAAGGCAACCAGGGAGAGGAAAGAGAAAATTCACATCTTACGGATGCATTTATTATGTGCTCAGTGTTTTCAATATGCTGGTCAGTCAATCAACAAATGTTACTCTGTGTCAGGCACCATGTTGGGCTCAGGACAGAGGAGAGAAAAAAGAGTTCGGGGCCCTGACTATTCAGAGCTTACAGTTAACAGCAGACATTAAACAAGCACATCACTGCACGTGTGTAAGCTACTGTGGGGCGGACCTATGATCACTCCCATTTCATTCTCGTAGCAATCTCGAAAGGCTGATCTCCACAATTCACTGAGGAATCTATGGTTTAAAGAGGTTAAGTGACTTGACAAAGGTCACAGCTGGTGAAAAACAGAAAACATGGCCTGAAAAGTGGAAAGGGTACGAATGACCTGGGTTAACCAAGGTTTTCGTAGGGGAAATGGCATTTCGCTTCTTGCCTGGTTTTCAACCAGCCCTCCCTGATTTGTGAGCAATAGCGGAAGATGAGGCTCCGAGAGTGTGGGGGGCAGTTCTCGGTTGGGAGAGGAGGCAGAGACTGTCCAGTTTCCATCTGCAGTTTTGGTGCCCAAACCACAGGGCTCACCACGGTGGAGCCCAGTCAGTGTGTGTGGAGTTGGGCACTGGAGATGGTTTGCTAATTCGAGACACATGTATATCACTGGAGCTGATGGCAGGAGAGGGGAGAAGGAGGACAATGCCCTTCAGAGTGCGGCCCTGTGGCTTCCTGAAGTAACCCTGGGGGTTGGGAGAGAAGCCTTCTAGAGCTCCAAGCCACTGAACCCAACCAAACGAACACTTGAGTTACAAAGATGCTGCCTGGAAGAAAACCTGGAAAGGTCAACATCAAAGCCTGGAGCAGGCCGCCCTTTTGCACCTCCTCGGTCTACCGGAAGGGGCCGGACTTGGAAAACATCAGGAAGGGCTCCGTGGCTAAGGCCAGGGCGGCGGGAGAAGTTAATCACAGAGGAAAGGTCAGAAGACAGGGCTCTCTGTTGCCCCAGAGAGTTCAATGAGAACCATAACAGCTAGAGCCAGCTGCAGAAGGGAAGTCTCGGGTTGTCAGCCACCAGCAGCCCATGAGACCCCCGCAGAAACACAGGAAGGAATGAGGTACAAAAATGAGAGAAAAAGAGAAAGGGGTCTATGAAAAAATAAATCAAGAGAAAGCGACAAAACAAAAAAAAATGTAGAAGTTAAAAGTGCAATGGGTAATAAGAGGAAAAGATTTTTCTCTTGTTTTTCCAGGACTAAAACATGTCACAGGCCAAGATGCATAGCATCCGATTTCCTTCTTAGCTTAGACTCTCAGTCCTTCAAGTGTTTAAGGGGAGGACCAACCCACAGTTGTCAAGAGGTTACTTTCAATCGTGCCGGTGCTTCAAGCATCCTCCCTTGTGCCCAGGCCCAGAGGCAGGGACACTTAGTACAAAAACCCTGACACAAGGTAACTTCCTCCACCGTTGAAGTTTCTGTAATGATGCATTACAGATAATGGTCTGTGGCTCCTGCCCTATTGGTGACCAGGAAGATATCTAGAATGTCTTTGCTGTAAAGACCATGACACTGTGCCTTAGAAGTTCCAGAATTTTCTAAGTGTTGGGTTTAAGACAGGGTCTAGATCAGGGAAGAGTGAGGAATTACATACAGAATGTGTCACCAGAATGAAAAACCAGGCCAAGCTTGGTTGTACAAGCAGCAGAGGGCAGAGCCAGCTATGTCCCACGGAGGCTAATCAGAAACTGGGTCCGGGGAGGCAGGCTGTCTATCATCACTTCCCACTTCAGGCAGCAGGAGGGGCCCAGAAAGGTGGCAGGGCAGGTCTGGATGTGCTGATGCAGCAGCAGAGGTGGAGGCCGCGGTCAAGGTGGGTAAGCGACAACCACCTTCCCAAACTGGGGGGGAGGGGAGTCGTTCCCATGGAAAGGACACTATGGCTTCTGTAATCCTGAAAGTCTCAGGACCACTGTGGGCACATCACTGCTGAGGCAGGATGAGACCTGTCCGCTGTACTCCTAATATCTGTGCTAGGGGCACCGAGAAGGGACCGGGCTAAGGGTCTGATGCCAACCAACTACACGCAATACTCATTTTTGTAGAACATTTGCTTTTTTGCTATATATACTTTGGAAGGTTAAATAACTTTTTTTATAATAAGGATGAATTAATCTTATTAACAACGATAAAGAATATATTAAAAATCTAATGGATCGGTAACTGGATACTGGTGATAGTTGTATAACCTTGTGAATGTATTAACCACTGAACTGTACACTTTTAAAAAGGTGAACTGTATGGTATATGAATTACATTTCAATTTTAAAAATCAAATAGAAAACTTGAAAAGACAGCTTTCTTATAGAACCTATAATATAGATAGATGTAGATTCCTACAGAATCTGTAATGCAAAAACTGCAAAGAGCCTCGTCTCTTCTCTTTCCTATTTTTCCACCAGGGAGATGATTTACTCAGAAACTGTCCGACGCGTCCTGCAAAGGCTCTTGGCGTTTTCAGTTCTGGGCCCTGCGGAAGGAAATGAAGGTGCATCTCGGCGTAGGGCCAGTGACGATGGTCACCTAACAACTTCTCAGTTGCCCGCTTGATGCCAGACTTTTTAAGGAGAGCTGCACCTTCCACTGTGTTCCTGTGGGTGAGGAAGCTGGGGCTCAGAGAGCTCACGGGACTCACCGAAGACATCCAGTCCGACCAGAGCCAGGATTTGGGCCCGGAACTTTGACTGCCAAGCCCGAACTCTTCTACTATCAGCCGCTCTGTTCAAACCTCAGGGCCAAGTTCAGCCAAATCTTACTAAGGGATTTAACTAGAAATCTATCATTTCCCTTAGCTGTGCACTTCCTAACCAGCGGGCCCACCACAGACGCGACTGTGCTGCTGCGTCTGTGCGGAGCTGCAATCCCGGTCCTCATCTCCTCCCGCCTCTCCTGGATGAGCAACTTGTTGCAGTGGTTCCAGCCCTGTCACAATCCCCTGCTGCTTCCTAGCTCTGAAAAACATCGGTGCTCCCTCTCTTGCCTGGACACCTGAGTTCTTTTGTGAAGTAGTTTTCTCAGAGGCAGAATCATCTAGAACCACCTACCTTCCCATGCCCAATGCCAGGGACATAGCAGGCACTCATAAATGCTTGCTACAAAATAGAAATGACAGTTTTGCTTATTTGTTGGAATTCAAAACCTATATAGCCCAGAGTTCGGTAAAGATAAGAGGATTTCAGCCATGCCTATCTACCTCACAGACTTCCATGCCACCTCGGTGTTGTAATCTCAACTGCATTTTGCTGGAT
>NW_006441061.1:709085-743871 GCF_000325575.1 Pteropus alecto
ACACACACACACACACACACACACACACACACACACACACACATATACATTAATATATATTGTCTATAAATATATAATAGACGTTAATAACATAAAATTAGTACCCGCTATTTATAGAGCACCTGTTTTGTGTCAGTAGGAATGACTATTCACATTTGACAGAAGAGGAAGTAGGCTCAGAGAGGTTCAGTAACCTCAGCGCTAGTGAACGGGGAAGCCAGAACCAAAGCCAGGTTTCCTTGTTTCTACCACGCCACATATCATCGATTCCTATTTCTGCCACCAAGAATATCAACAACTCCACTTGCTTTAGCATCAGTTTATCCCCTGATGCAAAAATGCACGGCAGCAATGAAGATAAAGACTAGAATGGAGCCAGCTCTCATCATCCAGATGTCACTTCAGAGCTATGCCCAGACTGAGGCCCTGGATGGTGCACCCTGAGATTAGGCATATTTCCGGCTGTTTGCTAAAAATCCCGGCTGAAATACATGATGCGGCATGGGGTGGTGGTTCAGAACCCTACATGCAGTGTAGATAGAGCAGCTAGAACCAGTATCTCTCACAGAGAATCGGAGCTTGTCCACTCTGAGCGGAAGAATGGCTTCCAGAGTCACCTGGAAACAAATGCCAGGAAATACAATGTATTTTACTGAGGCAAATGCAAGACCCAAACCTCAACTGTACACATCCGATTTAACTTTCAGTTCAACCACGCCCTCAGAAAGCATCGGGAGGTAGCTACTAACTTGGCTCCTGACCTGGCGACTCTGGCGGGGACACATGAACCTGTTCTGATCTGATCCGGAGAGATTTTACCATAAAGGTGTGTTAAAAAGTGCCCAAGACAACTCGTATATACAATTCAATTTGGAAGATGACTTTGGTCCTTATTTAAGACTGCTTCTGAATAAATAAGGGAGAAAAGGGAATTTACATGGGAAATACCATATGGCTTCTACTGGGACCTTTTATTAGCAATGTTTAATTAGCATAGTGCCTGGTACATAGTAAGTGCTCTATAAATATTTGCTGAATGAATAATTAATCAATGATAACATAAGTTTACAATTAGCAAGTCGTCAAGAAGCCTACATGAAAGAATTCCTTCATAAAATCTTAGTGATGGGTACAACTTATTCTCTTACACTTGGGAAGATACTAATAATGAAAGCTTTAATATCAGATGACCTAAGATTTCAAGAGTAGGTTCTACCATTTCCTAGCTGTGTGACAGTGGGTAAGTCACTAAACCTCTCTGAGCATCGATTTCCTAATCTATACAATAGAGCTAATAATATTTGCCTTACAGCCTGATTTAGAAGATTTTGCAATAATGTCTATAAAGAGCTGACACACACACTGTACTCAATAGATGGTGATTATTATAATGAAAGGGATGATGATTTCCATCGACAAGTTAATCCTTTTGTGCCAGAAATGGGAAGCCTCTGCCAACACTGGCCAAGGTCAGGGCTGTCATCAGCCAAGGTAGGGAACATTCTCATTTTCACTTTCAAAGTCAAGAGAATGGCACAGATCTAAAGTAGAAAGGAACCAGCAGCACATGTTTTTAAATATTCATAAGGGCTGGAAATGTCTTACTCCTTTCGTTTTTTTCTGCCATCTGCTTTTGTTTCTTTTCTTTTCATTCTTATGCCACAGCTGCAAATGAAAACAACCATACAATAACTCAAGTTAAATAAAAAAAAATCAAAATAAAAACAATCTGAGGGGTAAAAAGAGAAGATGAATTATAAAGTTTCTCCCTGAGCTCACAGGCTACAGAAGCGAGAATAATGTTTGATGTGAGTTAAACACTCTGGAAACCAAAACCTGCGTCCCATGTTTATAATAACCATAATAAGAGCAACCGCCATTTACTAAATGGCTCCTATGTGCTATTGACAACTAATATCTCTAATTCCTAAAGCCACTCTTCAAAGTAGGTAAATAAAACCCATTTTACAGAAAAAGTAATTGGAGATCAGAGAGGTAAAATTGATTGTTAAAGGTCACACAGCTAGTAGGAGATGAAACTGAGACTTAAACCCAAGTCTGCCTAAATCCAAAGCCCAGGCACTTTCCCTGCTGCTCTCTTCAAAAATGGGAAGGAACTTGAAAAAATCAAGTTAGGAAATATTTAGGGCAGACTATTTGTACTAAACTGATTTATTCAGATAATTAAAATCTGTGATTATAGCTCTAATTAAAGTTAACTCGAATAATTGGTTGGTGTATTTGTGAATGTGCAATTAGAGACTTCCACATAATTGTGGGGTTTTCGGCATCATACTTGCCACTTATTCACTGAATCCTAGAGCTTTGCTCTCCTGGCCTCCGTTCTACCAAAGGCTGCATTACAGCTCTCGGGGTCTCTGAGTCCAAGGACCATGACCTGTGATGCCAACAGCAGGGTCTGGGCTCAGCCTCATAACGTGTCTTTGTCCAAAAGCCAATGAACACCTCATCTTCAAGTACCATGTAAAAAGCTCTTACAGCCTATACTACACTGTTGTCCTGAAAACTCCTAGCAGCATGTACCTGAAGAAAAACTGGCAGCAGTGGTCCTCATGTGTTAATTACACTTGTGAAGTCTATTATGCATAGAAAGGGCACCTGCTGGCAGTGAAAATGACTAGAATCTGCCCTTCCTGTGCAGTGAGTAAATTGAGAGTTCATTTCTACAGGAGATAATAGTTTTCAGATTCCATTTCGTGTATCCCCTGCATGGGGACGTACTTAACATTTAAATCATCTGCAGAGGAACAAACCTTCTTCAAATTTACATCTTTCAGGCTCCTAGCACTTTACTTAAAATGCTAGTTATCCCTGCTGGCTCTTACCACCAAGGATTAAACTCAACGCGGAGAAAGTCACTGAGCACAATAGAATAAAGTTATTAGCATTGACTCAAATTTCATGACATTTGTAGTTTCTGACCAAAGCAGTAGGAGCAGGCTGAAGGTGATCAAATCAAGCCTTGAGCGGAGGATCTGTTTTTTTTTTCTTTTCTCCTGGGAATCTTTTATTCCATCATTCTTATATCTTGTAGTTAATAAACAGGTACCAATCCCCGCCAGCCTATAATCATCCTTTGGTCAATCAAATGTCGAAAAGTTCTTTTATGAAAACAAGAGAGCAGGAGAGAAATGCTATCACACCAACTTCCGAGATGGAGCCTAATCACAAAACCCACTCAGGCTCAGAAAAATATGAGTCACTATGGGTTTTTTGGAGTGGAAGTCTGGGGTGACAAGGGCTTAGCAGCCTTCCTTGCCCAGTCTTCCCTTCTAAGTGAGACTTGTCAGGATCATCGCTCTCGGTCAGGCTGGTGACACAGTTCTTGACAGTGCTAGAGTCAGAGAGAAGTTGAAAAGAGGATCGTGGATTAGCTTCCACAGGAGAGAGTAAAACAGCTAATAAATCCTGTACACAAACAAGAAAGGAGAGCTGAGATTTGGGATGGCAGCCGAAGAGAATAACTGACTCGAATAAACACCGATTTTTTTTTAAGTAACACTTTTTGATTAAAAAAGCCATATATTTTTTTCATTACAGAGATATCTGAAAATATGGAAAATAAAATAAAAAATCATACAGAATTTCTCTCCCTCCTCCTCATCATAAATCACTATAAACATTTTGGTATATTTCCTTCTAGATTTCTGCCCCTGTGTTTGTTTTTATTAAAATGGAATCATACACTACATAATATCCATATTGGGGCAAGTTACTAAACCTCTTGAGGCCTTCGTTTACCAGTCTGTGCAATGGATCTAATAATATCTGCCTTACCAGGTGGCTGGAAGAATTAAATGAGGTCACAGATGTGAAGAAGTAGCTGGGGCACAGGAGCCGCTCGACACCGGCAGCTACTGTGATCACTGACGCTATTGAGCGAGCTCCTCCTCAAAGTTCTGGAACCGTAAGCTGCTGGTATTAAACAAGCTCACAACCTAGCAACCAAAACTTTCTGAATAACAGAAAGCTAAAGCTGTACTATTTGGGAGGCAGAGGGACTGCAAAGGCTCTCCCTGCTCCACCAGTCCCTGCACACAGGAGCCCCTGGGTGCTCCTTTCTGAAGCACGGCATCGAGACACATAGGTCCGCCTCTTCCAGGGAGAACTCTAAGGTTTCCCCTTAGAGCGCATGACTGGGTGAGGTGGGGGAGGGGGCTGAGACATGTGCTGAGACGTGTGTGTGGGTTTAGGGGCCACGTGCCTGTAAGGGTGTTGTATGTCAGGGGGTGGGTGGCAAAGGGACTAGGCATCGCTGTGTGCGTCTTAGGGGACACGTGTTCCCTTTCTACCTTTTCTGTCTATTCTTCTGTCTTCCCTCTGCCTTCCTTGGGTATGTGTTTTGTTCTTTATTCTCCCCCTCACTCCTCTGGCCTCCTCCAGTGTCTGCTTCTGTCCAACTCCCCGATCCGTCATTCAAACAGCAAACACTCCTGGATGGCAAACATGGGCCTTCCCTTAGAGATACATGGCAGTGGGAAAAAAAAACGAGAAAGCTGGCTGAGAAGCTCAGAAGGAGCAGCAAGTCTAAGCAAAGGAACAGCCTCTTCATCTCATACGACGGGGAGGAAGGCATGGATAAAAAGAGCCATCCTGACAAGAAAGACGCACAGTGAAATGAGCCAGTTCACTTGGCGCTAGGCACTGGAGAGCGTCGCTGATTTTGACTTGACAGCCCTGAGCTACATCTTTGTTGTACCTGTGGCTTCTTGGGATGAGGCTGAGTCTAACATATTCAAATCAGGAGCACCGTGGAATACCTTTAAGCTCCCAGGACACTTAGGCTACCTCAGTGACCCTTTTCTCTGGTGGGATTGCAAAATGGGCTGGAGAACCCAACAAAAATTATGGCTGACTGGGACTCAATCAATTTGAACTGATGGAGAATGTCCTGCATCATCTGCTCGTGACAGAACTGTAGCCCCCCGAATGGGTCCCCTTCTCCTGAAGCTCTCGATTTGTGGCAGGCAGTGCCTTCTCCTACACACGCATAGTGCTCCCTTATCAGCTTCTGCTGACCTGAGCTGTGTGGAGACAATGTCTTTAACCACATCACACTGGAGAAAGACATTATTTAGAAGAAAAATGGATCCAAATCAGTCCCGCTGAGCCTCTTCAGCAATCTACTGAAGACAGGCAGTGAGGATGACAAGGCTTCGCAGAAGCGTCTCCTGAGCACCCACCATGAGCCGGCTTCCTGCATGGCGTCCATTCCTCTGCTACGCCACTGCATCTTTCTATAACCTTATGTACCAACAACTTCATTTTGCAGATGAGGAAACAAAATCTGCAGCCTAGTGACTTGTCCAAGAAGGCAGGGCTGACTCTAAAGCCTGCTTTCCTTCTTTCCACTAAAACACAGTTCACTGAACAGTGAAACTCCCATCGAAAAACTTCAGAGGGTACGGGGGTCTGGCTTATGCTCCCAAACCGCAGCCGAGAGCCGGTGACACAGACAACGCCAGGGCAGGGCCGACACTTGAAGACCTGGGGGATCTCAACTGTTCTTGTCACCAGTTTCCAATTTGTCTCAGCAGGGGAAAAAAATCATCCCATGACTTGGTGCTTTGGTTTTCCCAAACTGAGAAATGGGAAGAGTATTATCTACTTGAACCCTTAAGAATGCTGTGACACATACAGAAGGCGCTTGGAAACGAAAGGGCCGTGAAGTCATGTGGTCTAGAATTCATATCATTTTGGTTAGTCTTTTTAATTTAGAGTCACCGACTGCATTGCGAGTTATAGACCTAACATTCCTGGACGGGTCCCGGAGGAGGGAAGACAGAGGGCAGGGAAGCCGCGGCCTTACCAGCAGTAGTCCAGCAGATGCGGAGGCAGCACGGGGATGTACACGTGCTGCCAGAACATGGGGTACAGCATGGCGGCAGACCCGTGGATGCAGGCAGTCAGCTGGAAGAGAAGCCAATCGGAGAGTCAGAGATACAAATCAGAGTGAGGACACGGTCATATTTGAGTTCAGCAATAATATTAAATCCAGGCTTCTGAACATATTTAAAATAAGTTAACTCGACCACCCTAATTCAAATTTAATGAGAACTTGCTTTTTAAAAAATCTATTTTATTATCTGATTATGAAGCTAATGAACAATGACAGTAGAAAAGTTAGAAAATGGAAAAAGGAATAAAAGGAAAGTCTTCACCATCTGAAAATAATTTAACATTTTGGGATATTACATACACATGCACTTATATTTCCTTTTCTAATAAAATTAGAATTACTGTAACTACAGTGTTCATTTGCCCTTTTTTTTTTAAGTTAATATTATTTGTTGGCATTTTCCCACATCTTTAAATATTCCTGGAAAACATATCTTTTAATGGCACTCAATGAATTTCCCATATTATATTTAACCACTCTTCTACCATTAAGTTATATAATCAGAACAGGTCCATAATTTTTATATCTGTTTCCTAGATGTAGAATTCAGAGACAAAGGTTATAAACATTTTAAGGCACTTAATAAGTATAATATAAATATAATAAATGTATTAATATAATAAATAGATGAAAGATGGAGGCTCTTTACACTTCCCCAGCCTTGTGCTAGAATGTACCCCTGTGCCTCACCTCCAACACTAAGGACTGCAGTCAAGTCAGTAGCTTTAAAATTGAATCTATCTTGATTTTATTTTTATTCTTCTGTTCATGATGGAGGCTGAACATCTGGTCATATGCTTCTTGGCTATATTTCTTAGGTAAGTGGTCTATTCCTCTTTTTAGGCCACTAATCCTTTGCAATGTTCTGGAAAATACTTTATCTTTATTTAATTTTCTTTAAATTTTTTAGGTGAAGAGGTTTAAACAACACATAGACAAATCTTTTCCTTCATGATTGTTTCTACTGCTTTTATACTAAGAAAGTCCTCCAAATTTTTCCCTAGCCTTTAACTCTTTAATCCATCTGGAATTAATTTAGGTTTAAGGACTGAGGTGAGAATTTATTTTTTCCACATAGTTAATCAATTGCCCCAGCACTGTTCACTGACTAATCCTTCCTCTGCCTGTTCTTTTGACATGCCCCTATTTCATTTTTTTTTAAAGAGCTAGACACATCATACACTCAGTATCTGATATAATAAAAATTTTAGGAAACAAAGATATAATGGAATAAAATTGCTGCAAAATTCAATATAGTAAAAGAATAAAAAAAAGCCAACACCTTTGGAGATATGGCTATGAAGTGACAAAAGCCAACAACACATGTTTCCTTCTGCCTTGTTTCTTTGGTTTCTGGGAAGCCTGTTCCCATGAGGACTCTGCTTCTTTTGGAAGCTGTTAAATGGTCTTTGCTGACAGAAGGACATTTACGTGGCGAAAGACTGACGTGTCAAGGCCCAGTTAAAAGAATCCCAGAGGTTAGTGTAACATGAACGGCTTTAAATTGGATATGCTGCTGATGTTTCACAGTTGTGAGCGCTGTGTATTAAAGCCAGGGCTACCACTCCCTCGCCCACCTCCTCTGCCTTTTCCCTCCAACCCGTTCTTTAAATCAGGGACTTGTCATGAACAGGAGCTGAGCCAGCGAACTCTCTAGAGCCGGCTCCACCAAGGCTTGTAGGCTTACTCCATCCCTCTCGACCCATTTGGGTAGGTTTCCATACAAAGGAGGCAGTCTGTCATATTACACGTGACTGATCTCTTCAGGGTTAAAAGAGATGAAGTATTTTCTTGGTTGAATGAGTAGAAAATGAACCATCTTTACTCCAAGTCCACTGTGAAGTCAGGCTGGAGGGTGACACTGGCCTTGGGCCCCAGCTCTTTCTGCCCATCCTTGAACTAGCTACCAAAGTACTCTTACTGAAGTACAGGTCCACGTAACATTTCACTGAGAAGTCTCTGGAACAGGCATGTCCCCACCAGTTCCCAGTCTACCTGCAGAGAAACCAGTCTCTTCTGCCTTCTCCAAGTTTATCCTTGGAACAGATCATTCTCAGACCTCGGGGGAGGCATGTACTCCTTCCCCACTTCCTCTCTTTCCACCTGTCCCCTCGGCTGGCCCAGATTTCTGCCCTCCCTCTCGTTTCTGCGTGTGCGGTACCTTCCCTGCATGGCTGTCCCAGGCATACACCCCACTTCTAATGCGGCTGTAACTGTCTACGTTTGCCCTTTCACTGCAAAGTACAGAAAGACCTGTCTCTCTTTTCTTCTCCATGTTCTCAGTGAGAGAGCATATATGTAAGTGCTAGCTCATGCAATGTTTCTTGAATAAATGAAAAACAAATTCTTAGACTATAGTCACAATGTAAAGATAGTGGCTTGGCTTTTAACAGTACTAGATCAATATTTTCATGAGTCTCACAGAGTGAAGTATTTGACTCAAATTCCAAAACAATAATAGCAAGTTTAGACACACAAATATGCCACTTGTTGGAAAACCAAGTTGATGAATTAATTCATGCATTCATTCAATAATAGCCCTACTCTATAAGTCTACAACATATCAAATAAATAAAAGCACTTTAAAATCTGTAAGATGCCACACAAATGTAATGTATCATCATTGCAGGAATGTATTTGCAATTCTCTTTGAAAAACTCATTCAACACAACAGAATGGGTTGAGACAGAACTTGATTACCTGCCTCTTTTTAGCTTAAATTGGTTTGAATGGAAATCCTATTCAAGTAGTAAAGTGGCAGAGATCTTATCTTCAGACAATGTTCTTTTCATGTCTCCTCAACCTCAAAAAAACTCGACCAAGGTGAATGACGAGATTTTAAAATTTCTTACCCCTCATAAAAATCAAACTTCTAAAGTGTTCAATGGTCATTCTCATCGGGGAGTTTTCTAAGGGCCAAGTTTCCAAAATGAGAGTAAACTGCATTTATCCATTTGATTAAGAAAACAAACAGAAAAGGGAATTGTTTGGTTCTTTTACCAAATGCTAATGGTGCAAATAGGAATAGCGGCTAAGTCGACCACAAGAAAAAATGTTACAACAGATCTATGCTTAATCAGAAATACCATATTATGTCACGTAAATTATCATTAGCCACTTATTTTAAAAATAACTCTAACACCAAGCTCATTTTTCAAAATAAGTGTCCTAAAGGCCTACGCATATTTCTTACAGAACACAAAATTTAAAAGTAATGAAAGTATACGATTTGGATTGTAGTCAACAAAAGAGTATTGTGAATATTTAATTGAAGTGCAAGTTGAGGAAAATGATCCTATCAAAATCTCACTCTTTGGGAGAATAGAAAGATAGTATGTGTAAAATTTGCCCAAAGTCATTAGTCACAATGAATATTCATCAGAAGCCAATTATCAATCCCATTTAATGACACCCCAAAAGATTTTGCCCTGAAGCAGCTGAATAGTCTAAGACTCCAGACAAAACTAGACAAATTATACAGCCAACAGCCAGTCTAGCCAGGATACAGACTGTAAAGTAAACCACTGGTGGGTTTTTGGACGCACTTTTAGCAAATTCTGTCCTCAATTAAAGGTGCACAAGGTCACTTCTATCTCGGAGCTTTCTATATGGCTTCATTAGTTTTCTTTGAGGCAAAGGGAGAGAAAGGGAGAAGGCAGTGGGGGTAGGACAAGAATGAGGAGTGATCAATGACAGAATTGAAAAAAATCACGAAGACACAGTTTTAAAAAATTTAAGATATTTCTCAGAGAAAATGCCCAGCCTGTCACGCTCTTAGATCCCAATGCCTCAGCTGATTCCTGATGGTCGCTTTGTAATTTAATAAGGATTAGAAGTAAGAATATCCCCTTAAAAATAAAATCCCAACAGTATATGTGCCAGGCACCATGGTGGGGGTTTAAATCTTGCAAAGTATTACTTTATAGGGGTGTGTGTGTGTTTACATACATACACACTCATCACCACATTTTACAGATAAGGAAACAGCCTCAGAGGTGAGATACCTTGCCCAAGGCAACACAGCTAGTGACAGAACTGAGACTCACATTCAGGTCATCAGACTACAGTGGCCACTGTGTGGCCACAATGCAGAAATTAAGTAAACGATGTTCTGGTGCCCACCCTGTGCCACACGCTGTGCTGAGGGTTCTGAACTGGAGGAGATGTCCCTGGCAGCATGGCCAAATTCTGTAGAAATGCAGTTGCCTTGCTGTTAGATGAATAAATATTCAGGGTGAAATACCAATTAACAAAAAAAATCATCATTTTAAAACAAACACGGATCTGCCATTTCCTGGGGATTAGTTACATTTAGCTAAGGTGTCCTAGTGTCTTTAATCCACAGGAAATTCCAGACAATGAAGTAATGACTGTCAAAGGAAAGGCTTACACCCCAATTTGCACACCTAGTTGAAAGTCTGGCTTTCCATCATGTGCCCTTTCGCATACTAGCATGGAGTTTCCACTACTTCTCATTTTGATCTGAGCAGGCCACTTCCTGTCCTGGGTTTCAATTCCCCCAATATAGAAAACGAGACGCTGGACTAGATGATCCCTGTGCCCCCTTTCAACTTTGACAACTCGTGACCTAAAGCAGAGGTCCAACAGCCCCAGGCTGTGGACCGGTACTGGTACCTTACCGGTTCCTGCACTGGTTCGTGGCCTGCTAGGAATGGGGCTGCACAGCAGGAGGTGAGCAGCCAGCCAGCGAGCTACAGCCATCTGTAGCACCCCCCAGCGCTAGCATCACCGCTTCAGCTCCACCTCAGATCATCAGGTGTTAGATTCTCATAGGAGCACCGGTCCTTGGTGCCAAAAAGGCAGAGGACTGCTGACCTAGAGGAACTGCCATCCTCTGACATGAAGAATGTGCCTTCTCTGCCCCGCTCACCTTCAGCCATACTGACTAAGCATAAGTAACACAGGGCCCATCTCAAAGCTGGTCTTGCTTTCTCATCTCTGCTGCTACAAGGGCCCACCTAGAATTCATGTGCTATCTAGGAACCATCCTCTTTCAGCCACCCAGCTCCACCGCCTAACTGCGAAGGTCACAGCCTTCCTCTGAGCTTGGCCCCTGACACTGTGAGACGTCAGAAGTAGATGATCTAGGAGACCAGGGACATGAGACTACAGATGCGAACTCCCAAGGACAGAGCCCACATTCAGTTCCTCTCTTTATCTCTTACTACATGCTTGACACAGAGCAGGTGCTGAGTAAATGTTTGGGGAATGTTATAGTGCCTCCAGCTTAACACCATGAGAAATAATAGGCAAGATTACCAGACACTTAACAAATTGCAGTTGCTTAAGAGGTCACAACTAGAAGCTGTACACTTTGAAAGGTATTGAGAGTCCAAGTTCTAAAAGCTGGCAGAGCAAAAAATCAAATGGTCGCAGTCATTCTTCACATTCTGGAACTCAGAACGTTAAAATATCAAACTGATGCCTGCTTCATCACTGAGTTAGAGGCACTGGGCCTTCTCCTCTGAACCCAAACATCAGGAAACTGATCAAAGAGTACAGAAAGAATACCTGATTGTCACCTTTAAAGAGGGGTCATTTTTGAGTCCACTCGTTTCAACCAAGAATCAATCCATATAGAATAGTTGTAGAAAATGTCTTGTAGAAGTTAGTGTTTCCAATTTGAGAACTAGACTCTTTTATTTCATTATATAGCATCTCTGTTGTCATCAGGAAAGAAATGGTGCCATGATTCAAACAGTGTTGTGGGGTTTTTGCTTGTTTTTGATTTTTACTTATTCTCAACTGTAAAACCCACTGTTAAGATCAGCAATGATTTTTAAGTAAAATCTGAAAGTTAACCTACTCAACCCTTCTAAGAGTATGAGAAAAACCTTTAATTATACATGGCTCAGCTACGTTCCAATTGTGTTTACTACATTTAGTGAGGGTAGAGTTGGCTTTTAAGAAACTCATCAAAGATGCTTTAGCAGAAAGGCAACTCAGCAAGCCTCAGCAATGAAAGACTTGCAGCTAGTCTAGACAGGCTGCCGTGCGAGTAGAGAGACGGAAAAGAGCAAAGATGGTCTTGCTTTTCTTAGTTGAAATGTCAAAATTTAACACTTCTGTCTCTCTTTGTGAGGGCGTAGGACAGTCTTTCTTCAAGCAGTTTTTCTTTTAGTTGGGTGGAACTCATCCTATCTCTTGCTTCTCCACTATCCTCTGGGGGAAAGGGAAGGAAAAAAAGTACACACGAAAACCCAGCACACCAACACGGGGTTGAGGCCAGTACCTTCCATTAACAGCAAGATCATCCAGTCAAGAGGAAGGTCTCTCAGGCAATCACCCGCCCTCTCGGTCGCTTCTTCCCGCTCCCCCCACCCCTTTTTTCAAGGCTACCTCCTAGCTAGAGTAATTAGAGTAAGTTATTAATCAGGGCAACATGCTTTCATGCCAAGATTTGACACTTCAAAACATCAAAGCAACTAGAACTACCAGAGAAAAGCATTAACTACCAAAGCGAAGGCAAAAATGAGGGGATGGCAAACTCTGGTGTAAACAAGCCTGGAGCACCAGGAGCGAGGGAGGACAGACTTTTTTTTTTAAGTTGAAAAAGGAAAAGGCCAAGTTACACTGGGATTGACGATAATTCATTTAAAGACAAGGACAGCAAGGTGCCTCCCCTCCTCCATGCTTTCTACCTATGACAGACAATACTAACAGGCTGTGGAGTCAGGATACAGCCTGAGGATCCCTCTGAACATGGCACCAAGTCAGTCGGTCTAAACTGGCACTCAAGAAGAAATCTATTTGCCAACGCAAGTCTGGTATAAGTGGCTATTTATGTTTCTTTGAAAATATTTCTAAGATCATAATTTATGTTTAGTTCATCTACACGATTGCTTTAATAAATCACATTTTTTAAAAGAAAGAAAGCAAAAGTAAGCATGGGATCATGAGTACCTGCCTGTCAGGTATCCACACAAAGAGAAGAAACTGAGGAAACTTCGGGTGGTAGGAATTACTAGATTTGAAGGCACAGAGGAAAAAGTCTTCTCTTGGAAGAGTTATGCCAGGCAAACCCAACCTTAGAAAGTGACAGTAAACTCAGAAAGTCAAAGCTATAAGGCAGCCTCCCCCATGACACTTAACTCGGCATTTACTGTCTGCCAAGCAGTGTTCTAGGCACTTCACATACAGATAACTCATTTAATCTTCACAATGGTCCTATAAGGTAGGTATCATTATTGTCCTCATTTTACAGGAGGAAACCAAGGTTCCTAGATGTTAAGTACTTTGTTCAAGGTCACAGAGCTAGTGGCAGATCTTGGATATGAACCTAGGGAGTCTAGCTCCAGAGTCTGCTTTTAGCTCTTAAGAAACTGCCTCTGAGTTCTGACCTGTGTAATCTGACAGTTAGTGAGTACCCTGCTCTGTGTATGTGCCATGCCCTCAAGCAATTTAAAACAGACGAAGATCAAAATGCAAACAATCAACTTCAACACAAAATCATTAGAAAGAGGTGTTGTAGTAGAGGTTCAAGAGTGTTGCATATGAAGAAGGAATCATTAATTCTGCCTGGGGCAAGAATCAGGTCTGCTTCCCAGAGAGCCCGGGCTTCAGAGCCCAGCCTGGAAGGGTGGAATGAGAAGCTGCTGGTCCCCATCCCTGGAGGGCTGGTCAGGTGGTAATGCTCCATCAAGTGAACACTGCAACTTCTTAAGGCCATTCTAGTGCTATGTAGTGATGATTGTGGAGACTTGAACAAGAAATGACAATTTAGTCAATGACTATGTGACTAATGAGAGGTGGGTGGATATGGAAAGCCTCATTTGAGTTGCCATGACTATTCCGTTGCCTGGATTCATTCACCATCCATATCACCACTTATTAAATTAAATCTGCAGAGCTCTTCCAGGATCTCTATTGTCCTCCTTGTTTCTTAAAGTTAAATTGGGGTTTATTGCCCCACAAGGGTGAGATTCAGAGCCAACATTTACTGAATGATTGGTCTGTGTCCAGGACTGGGCTATATGCTGTCATATCTATGACCACTGAATCCTTTCAACAATCCCAAGGTGGATATTAATATTACCTACACCATTTTTACAGAAGAGGACAGAGAGACTCAGGTCAGGTAAGCCACTGAAGGCCATATGGACAGGAATAACACAGGGAAGATTGAGTACACAGGTACAAATCGAACAAAACCATCCTGACTTGAGATCTGGTGCTCACTCCTCCAGCTTTGCTGTCTCTTTTCTTGGGTAAAGATAGCACCTGCAGAGCTGTCTGAATCATCTAGCTGGTAGACTGTATAGCTATCATTGTAGCAGAAGAAAAAAAATGCGAATTTTCATAAGGCCTGTACTGATCCCTGACTGCATGACATCTCACATAACACTACCTGGCCTGCCAAAGTGACTGCACTTTTGGCCCACAGACACTAGAGAAAATGAGTTCCTGTTCTTGCTGACTTAGCACGCAGTAGGTGCTTGAATTTCTTTAATGAAATTCACATAGATGTCTGCAAATGTGGGGGCCAGTTAGGGCTTTTCAAGTATATTAAGAAGTCAGTGACTTGAATATTACCCATTAGTACCCATTGTTTTTTTGTAGAGATTTGATCATAAGAATTCATATGAATTTGATTCACAAAAAATAAGATATCCACCCTATAATCGAAGGAATATATGATTTACTTCACAAATTGATTATGCTATTAAAATAATAAGATTCTCTGACATGTTCTCAGTGTAATGGCTAAAAAGAAACATGACCTCTCTTGTCTATTTATACACACTGCATCAGCACCCAACATTACTGAAAGCTAAAACAGATTACACTAGCCAATACCAAAATCAAAGCTCTTCCAAAGAGAAACACGGAACAAAGAACTTTTTAGTGTTATTCTGTACTCATGTCTTCTAAACAAACTTAACCTGCCTCCATTATGCAGTCTCAAAATGAAAATGAGTCTAATGATGCAAAATAACAACAATCAAAGAATAAATATTACTTTTGTCTATTCACTATTTCTGAATGTATCAATCATGTGGGGAATCTTAAAAAATAGACATTCTGTGGTTCTGTCCTAGACCAGAATGTCTGGAGCTGGTGTCTATTTATTCGAATTTTCAATAAGTTCTCTGGGTGATTCTAACACAACTAACCCATGGATTAGCATTTGGGATCCACGAGCAATTTGAATCCTCTGTCTAGTCCAAAATGTGCTCAATGCTTGTTGAAGCCACGGGAGAAGAGGCAAGAGAGGAAGCCCATGCGGGCTGAAGTCACAGCAAATTTTAAAGTATCACCAATTAAACTGTTTATATTCTACGTATTACTGTCTCTATAACGTCTCGGGGTTTTTCATTGTTGTTATAGTTCAACACGAACAAGAGTAAACCAACTCACACATAATTAAATGAAGACCATAGTTCAAAAGCAGTTAATTGTATTTACACTTAAAAACCAGAGAAAACCCACATAAATAAAACATAGCAATCTTTCCTCCTACTTCCTGCCAATGGAAGTCTCTTTCATTGATGTCTAACAGTTCTTAATATTCTCTGAGCCCTGGTAAAATTTTATGTGATGGAGATTAGAGAGGCTATGCTATTTGGAAGTCTGGCTGCAGCATCTGTATTTCCTGTCACTTCATTAGATTTGCTAAGGCTCTCCCTCTTCACCGAAAGGATCAGTTTTCTCCTCACTTCTTTGAGTACGCTTAGGTTGCTAGTGTGAACTCGGTTAATCTCTCTTTTTTAATATAAAAAAAGATGAACAAACAAAATGTTCGACTTATTTTATTTTTTAAATAGGACACTAAATTTAGTCTCAGAATTCTCTGTTTGGTAAGTTTCCAGTTACAAGGTCTTGGCTTCCCTCGAGCACAGTTTGAAACAAAATAATGCAGTTTGTTCCTACGGCTGGAACATGCAGAGTGGAGTGTGCGGGCAAAGAGGCCCTGGCTCGGGCCCAGTGCTTCAAGGCTTCTTAAGCTGCCACTCTCGTCTCTACTTCGAGGGCTGCAGACAGGCAGAGGATTCGTTATTTCTAGTCCAGAAGAGCTAGGAAAAGCCTTACAGACATCATTCAGGTACCCAAACCATTACGCAGGCTGGCCTGGTCACGACCAGGTGGAGGTCATCAGGAAAGAAGTGAAAATGAGGCCCAAACTGAAAAACTCCCAAGTTCACAAACTGGCCCTTCTTAGGTCACAAGACCAGGTGGTACGAAGACAGTGGAAGCTGTTGGTGGGAGTGGGCGGGGCAGGATTTGGGCAAAGCTGGGAAGGTACCCATGCCTTCTTACCAACCCTGAAGCATCTCCTAAGGGCGAGACCTGAGGGTGCCGATGGGGAGACATTAGTACTGCCCACAACTCTCCAGGCCACCAGTGTCCAGGGCCAGCTGATGCCTACATTCTCTGGGACTAATACTTAGTTTGCAAGAAACTGACTGGAAGAAGATACTAGTTTAGTTTTTCTTCCCTAAATGGGGCATTATCAGAAAAGTAGTAATTCTTTCAGAGTTATGAATATCATACAAATAATTAGATATGGAGGCTCAGTGAATCAGGTAATGGTCTTTCCACTGAACCATACTTCCTTCCTAAAAATTTGTTTTCAAAAGCTTCCACCGAATACCACGAATATATGTTCCTTTGGAAAGTAAATATGCCTTTGTCATTATTTACTGGAGAGTCTTAGTGTTCAGAACTTCTTGTGGTACCCCTAAATCACAGAAGGGGCAATGAGGACCAAGGCACACAGGGACTGGGAGGAACTGCAGTAATGAACCCCGAAGCCACAGCGAGTTAGGGAAGATGTCACGGCTGCGCTCCCCACAGGGGACCGGCACGCGTGGGACTGGGAGGCAGAGCAGGGTCATCTGCACAGCGCTCATGGAAATGGGTTCTGGCTAATGGAGTGCATCGGCTAGAGATTCACACAGTTTGCCAGGTGCCATGCACGTCGAAAGCGCTCACTGAATCTGAAATAGAAAGCATAGGTGTGCGTTCATAGGCGAGGGTCGGGCTAACAGTCTTTCTGTGATTTCAGTTCAGGGTTAACGGAATCACATCAAGAATGTTTCTCTGGAGTCAAGTGTCAAAGGGAAGGTGTGACGAAGGCGGGGCTGCCCGGGGGGCAGAATAGGGTAGTGAGAAGGGGGTTAGCTTGGAGCCCAGGGAAGTAAGTGGGTTTTAGTCCATCTCTGGGGGTCACCTCAGACAAGGCACTCAACTTTCCAAGTGTCAATACTCTAATCTGCAAAAGGAAAATAAAACCAACTAGCACCTAGGGTTGCGGCAAGAACCGATGAAAAAAAATATATGATTAGCGCCATGCCTGGCACAGAGTAGGTGGCTCAAAAAGCTTAATTTTGAAGAATTTTAAAAGGGTATGGGGGAGGGTTGGGGGCCTTCCATATAAAGCACAGAGCATGAATTTAAATGAGGGTGTTCTACACACTTAGTCTGTGGATGCTGTCACCACAGCTCTTTGGTAGTCTGGGAGCTATTTACAAGTTACACATGAAGCTCCTCTAATTAATATCCAATCAGAACTTACTTTCCTCAAGCCAGTTTATTAGCTACATCAGCAGCCTTATCCAAGATTCGGCTCAGACTATCTTTTGGGCTCTTTATGAGAATTCTCAAATTCCCTTGGTGGGATGAATATTCTTAACAATGTGCCTCTGGCTCCTGTGACAGTTCCCACACTAGGATTCTGACAACAGTTTGAGAGGCGGCACCCAATAAACATAACCTCTCCCTAAGACAAGCACTTTGAAGGGACTAAGATTCCTTTGTATGTGTAATTCCTGGACGTTTCTCCCTTTTCTGAAGCCAAAGCCTCCCTTCTCCTGACACTGGCTCACGATGACCTCTTTGCACGTCCCTCTCTCTCATCCAGGATGCGACCCTGGGCAAGTTATCCCATCTCTCTGATAGCCTACTCTGTAAAATGGGAATAATATCAACTTTCTAGGACTGCTGTTGGAATTACATGATATCATCTCTATAAAGGTCTTATTTTAGACCTACCTGTAACCCACAAGAGTTACCAAAGAGCAATACATATTAAATGCTGGATATGAAAATCTGGAAGAAAAATGAGGCCTTTGTGCTAGAAGAAATCACATTGAAGTATTTACATTAGAGAACAAGATTTAGTTAAGCCTTCCCTATTTATCACTTATAAAGGAAAACAATCAATATACATTAACTGAGAAAAGAAAATAGAAACTTACATTTTTCTTATACGGAATTATCACAACATTATTGACCAAGAAAGACTAAAATGAATATTACCTCTCCGAACTAAATATTGCTGGGTTTGTCTCTACTGATGCAGTCGTTTTTATAGAAGATGGCACTCTAGAGTGTTCAACAGCTTTTATCCTTCAGATGCTTAATGGGTCTGAGGAGCATTTAAGCCTATATCTTATCACACAAAATTGAGAAAAACATTGTTTGTCATGGTATGACAGGCCACATCTCGATTTATCAAGAGAGGGTCATCAGAAACTTCAGGCTAAAAGAGACTTTGCATTCCGCTTCTAATCAAAAAGATAATAACAAGCCACTATTGAGGAAACAGAAGGCAACAATTAGAAAACTTTTTAAAAAAATTCTGAAATTCGTGAGGTCTGAAGTCTTGGATAAAGCTCAAGTCTGCTCAGCTACTCTGTCCCCGTGGAAAATGCACATAACTGATCAGGACAGCTGCTGATTGCAGGTGAGATGTAAGGGGACCCCCTCTCCCTAAAGAGATTTCTACTATCAGTCAGTAAAGTTCAGAACTCAGTAAAGAATCAAAAAAAGGTTTTTTAATGTTTTGTTTGTCAAAAAAAAAAAGATTTTTATTTATTTATTTTTTAAGTCAAAGTTATACATGTTTATAAAGCCTTAAAAACAAAACAAAATGTACTATCGAGCTTATACTGAAAAACAGCAGTTCATCTCATGATTACCCTAAATTTACAGTAATCACAATATTTATGTTATTTCTAAATATTTGATTTTAAATTTTAAGCATTAATATTTGACTTCCTGTTATAGAAGTTATTACTATAAACATATCCATACACTACATGCCAGACTCTGTTTTAAGAGCTTTGCAAGTATTAACTCATTTTAATTTTATTTGACCTGAGGTCATCGGTGACCCAAACAAAAGCTGTTAGAGTGGAGAGGCGGGGCTAACTCCACAGAGGACGGAGCGGAGAATGGGAGAGAAAACGGTACATCGAAAATAACTCAAGGAATTGCATTCTAAAAGGGAAAAGAGAAATGGCATAAAGGAGAAGTGGGTCAAGGAACTTTCGCTTTGCTTGTAAGTTTGCGGGATATTATACCTAATGTTAGTAAGCTCATGAGAAGGCACCAGTAGAGAAGGAAGAAATTGATGCAGGAGAGAAGAGCTCAATGCTGGAAGACTTTCCTTAAGGTAGCAAGAAGGAACCTGAAGGGGCACCTTCTCAACAAGGCATCCCTTGGCCGTCTGTCCAGCAGTGCAAGGCCTGCCGCCTGCCGCTCCCTGTCCACTCTCCTTCTCTGGTTTGCTCCTTAGTGCTTATCATTAGGCCACTGTAAATACTACTCTAAATACCATATATTTAACTTCCCTTGCTTGTTCAAGGTCTTCACTACTAGAATGTAAGCTTAATGAGGACAAGCTTGCCTATTTTGTTCACCGTGGTTTCCTAGTGCCCACAACAGTGCCACGAAAAACACATGTTGAATGAAGTCAGGTGGACAGCAGAGCGCCTGGCCCTAGAGAGGACAGACGGTTCCCCGACAACATAGAAGGGGGAGTGGGAAGGCAGAGACCCAGGAGGCTGACGGGTGTGGGATGCGCTGCCACTCTCTGAGCACTTGCATTCTAAGGACAGGATTTCACGTTAGAAAATGTTTTCCCTTAGAAGTTCAAGACACTGCTCGACCGTCTTCTGGTTTCTAAAACTGCCACTGCAAAATCTTGTGCAATTTTCATTCTTAACCTTTGTACAGGACTTACTTTGTCTTTAACCCTGTACTGTAAAATTTCATGATAAAAGGGCTTGGTACCTTTAACTTTTCAAAAATTCTGAAATATACATACATACAAAAGTATGTATAGCATACAAGGAACTTTCAAAGGGGGGGTGGGTAGGGGGGCGGACCTTAAGACTCTCAAACTCAGCACCTAACTCAGTGGTTGACAAACTACAGCTCGAATGCCAAGTCTGGCCGGACTCCTATTTCTAAAAATTACGCTTTGTTGGAACACAGCCACATACACTAGTTTACTGATTATAACCTACAAAGTCAGGGTCCAGTAGGTGCAGCGAAAGCCATATGGGCTACGGAGCCATACTTATTATTAGACCCTTTACAGAAGTTAGTTGATCCGTAACCTAGCTCAAGACAGAAAACAATACTTTTGATGTCCCCTTATGCCTCTTCCCAGCTGTACTCTTTCACTCCCTTCAAGGAAACTATTACCTAAATTTTGTGTTAATCATTTCTTTTTGTTTCCCTTGTAGTCTGTATGTGTCCCTAAATATGCCACTTAGTTTTTCTTACTGGAACTTTATATGAATGAAATCATACTGTATGTTCTTCTGTAGCTTGATAGTGTAGTTCACCCTCACTGATACAGTATTCCACTGTGTAACTATACAATTTATCAGTTCCCTGTTGATGGTCATGGGAGCTCTTTCCAGGTTTAAAACACAAAAGCAAATGGTGCTATACTTGCTTGTACAGGTATCCCACTCTACGGGACCAAGAACTGTGTGTAGATATATGTACACACACACACACACACATCCCCTCTGCCCACAGGTGGACCTGCTGAGTGTTGGGCATATGCAAATAGTTTATGTCACGTGCTCTTCAAAGAGTAGACAATAAAATTCCCTACTACACCTCTAATACAATACCTGGCTTTATCGGACATCTAATTTTTGCAAACCTAGTGTTTTAATCACTGTAGTTTTAATTTGCTTTTCTGTGATTGCTACTGAGGTTGAGCATCTTTTCACATATTCATTAGCTATTGTGTTTCTCCTATTCATGCTTTTTTGCCAATGGTAGATTTCTCTTCTGCTTTTTAACTGTGGTAGTTCTTTACGTATTTCAGATATCCATCCTCTGTCAGTTGTATATATGGCAAATACCTCACCTCAGCTTGTGACTTGTCTTTTCATTCTCTGGATATTATCTTTTAATGAACAAAAGTTCACAGTTTCAATCTTTTCCCTTATACAACGTATATTGTGGATTAATTAAATCCTTTTCTATTCCAAGATCAAAGAGATTATCTGCCTAGTTTGTCTTTTAAATTTTGCTTTTCACATTTAAGTCCTTAGTCCATTTGGAATTCAGTTTTGCATATGTCAGACAGAAATTATCTTCCTTTTCTTCCCCATGTGGATAATCAATTATTGAAAAACCCATCCATTTTCCCAAATTTTATAATATCACCTCTGTTGTATATACAAAGACCCCATGCACATATGGTCTGTTTCTACAAACTCTATTCTGTTCCATCAGTCTATTCACGTATCCCTGTGCCATTTCCAGTGTCTTAAATATTTTGATATCTGGTAACCCATTCTTTTTTTTCAAGTATGTATTGGCTCTATGTTTGGCTTTTCTGTATTAATTATAGAATATGTTTGCCAAGAACAATGTAAAATTCTATTGGGATTTTGAATGGAATTATATGCAATCTACATATTGTTTTGGAGTAAAATGATGTCTTCAATATATCGAGTCTTCCTAATTCATGAACGTGGTCATGTTTTTTCTCTATTGGTGACCGTATGAGTTTTTACTTTAAATATGTTAATGTGATAAGTTATATTATTACATTTTCTAGTACTATTAATATTTCTAGGATGAACCCAACTTACTATGAATTATATTTTTATACATTTGCTACTATTTTAAGACTTTTATAGCTATGTTAATGAGTGAGATTGACTGATAAATTTTCTTGTAATGTCTCCTTATGTGGTTGAATGTCAAGTGTCACAAGAGAACTTAGAGTGTATTCTCTTTTTTTTCCCTAGAGTTTGTCTAATTGAAATTATGTATTCCTTGAGATGTTTGAGAAAACATCACTCTAAAATGATTTCAACTTTCCATGTTTGAGTTTTCATAGTAGAATATTGGGAAAAATATAAACTCTTAAATTTAGCAAGTTAAAAAAACTAAACTAAAAAGAATGTGAAAAATGTTTATATCGTACATATAGCGAAAAAAGCTCATTCCAATTTATTTTTTTAAAAAATCAAGAGCCTTACAAGATAAATGGAGAAAGACATGAACAAAATACAAACAGGAAGTAAATCTATGGTTAGAGGTCAGTTACCTCTAATCAAAGAAATTATAAATAAAGCAAACTTGCAATTCCATTTTATGCCTATTTTTCAGCAAAATTAAAACACATATGTGGGTGCGTACGTGCACACACACGCATACACACGCACACACACACAAAGACAACTCTGGCCAGTCTGCAGTGAAAATGGTATACTCGTATACAGCTGGCAACATTCACGATAAGCAAGCACGGCCTGTCTGGGAAGCAATCTGTCAGCCCATAAGTCATACTACTTATCAAGTCCTTTGACCTGGTGATCCCACTCCTTAGAATATGACCTGTATTGGTCAAAAGCAGTCAAAAGATGTTAAACTATGAACAATCGAAATGGCCATGAAGAGAAGAAAGACTTAGTGAATGATGATGCATCCATACCATGAAACATAATACAGACATGTAAAAAATGACAATGATGGAGGCTTATGTGGAAATATGCAAAGTGTTCATAACACAGGATCAAATCGAGAACTATTTGTAATGGACTGTGAAACTACAGGAACAAATGGAATATGCACTGGCATTGTAAAGGAACATGAATCATTACTGAAAACGACATGACACTATCTGAGGGGACTGTGGCTGATTTCTTTTTCTAAAATTTTCTTTAAATCTTCCCAATATATCTTTCAATTAAAAGAGCATAATGAAAAAGCCCGTCTCGAGACTGTCTACTCACAGTGCTGAGTTTGCTGCAGATGATGAGAATCCGGCGTTCGTAGAGCATGCTGGCGTACAGATGTAACATGTTGTTTACATCCACGGCCACGAAATATTCTGTCAGATTTCTCTAGGAGAAAGGAGAAGGAGAGGTTTGTGGCTGATTTTGTTGGTTCTTATTACAAGCGGTATCTAATAAAAGCGTGAGAAACAAAATAATCAGAACGGATACTCTCCTCTGCTGCTGTCCTCGTCTTCCTACCTGGGAGACCAAACCCCTTTCACGTATGAAATCATGAAATGCAAAGTTGGAAGAGACCTTGGAGACGAAGCAGTCTGAGCACTTACGCCTCTGTGTGGTGACTGCGGTCTGCAACGCGAGGTCACACGCAGCGCTGTGCTGCTTTTTTGTAGGAGTTCCTAACGGTAAGCGGGACGGTAAGTCTGCAGCCTTACGAATGAGGTCACCACGGCTCGGAGGGATACGCCAAGACCGAAAAGTCTAATAAGCGATGAAGACAGGACTGCAGCTCAGATCTTCGGACCCCAGGCCCTAGAACTGTCCCAATGCACTGTACCACATGTCTAAGCAGAAGAAAGTACTCAGGGAGCAAAGTGCAGCTCAGAGTCTGTTCCTGTCTAACAGATCCCACCCACAAAGGTCCCTGTGCTCCTCTCCGGTCACCACTGCTGGTGTCCCCTTTCTCTGCAGTTTACAATCTCTGAAATGACTCAGCTGGAATTAAAGCAACTTCGAAGATTTACAATTTCCAGGTATTTCGCTCAAAAGGAAGAAAAAAATCAAAGACAAGCAGCAGCAAGTTGTGACAAAGCAGTGTTTTAACTAGCTTTTGTCCGCAGACTGCGCTTCATTCCTTTAATTAGTACTACAGATTGGTACTTTACAGATTTCAGGAAAAAAATGTAATGTGTTTCATTTCCGCAACCCTTTCATACCCACCTGACTTTAATAATACACATGAATATGCTAATTTCTTCAATGTTACAGCTTTTCAATGCCACACAATATGAATCCTCTGAAAATGAAGGGGATGGGGAAGGAAAGAACGCCATTGCCAGGGGTTGCAATTTATAATTATGAAAGATCTATAACCCATAAATTCAAGTAAACCAGGTGGATTTTACATGCAAAATAGCATAAAGTGCTTTTCGACAATATTGTGGGTTGGGAATAAGAACGGGCATTTACCTTACGATTTATTACTGCTTGAGTGGAATACCAGTTTAACCATCGACCTTTATAAATAAAGAGTGAATTAATAGCTCCATACGCTGACTACGAAGTACCAGGCACTGTACCAGGTACCAGGTATGTAAAACCTCATGCAATCTTCACGAAAATCTACTGAGTATTAATCTTTCCAATATATACATAAAATAAGTCTGGGAGAAACCCCGTAACTGGTACAGTCAGAATTTGCATTCAGATCCAACCCCATAACCCATATACTTCCCCTTCCGTTACATTGTCCCACTCAAGTACTTTTAAACATCTGCAATATACAAGCCTTTACATGTATTATTTCACTTCATCTTGAAACCACTCTTTGAACAGGTATTCCCATCTCTGTACACAGATAAGAAAACAGAGACACAGAGAAAGTGAAGTAATTTGACCAAGGTTAGACAGTAAGCAGAGAAGGCATTATTCAGTCTTGGGTGGGTTTGTCTCTAAACCTATGCTCTTCTTTTATATCACCAAAAATAGTAAAGTTATGTTCAAAAAAAGAAAGCAGAGCATAGTACTAAAGAAGGATCAAAGTATGCTTAAAGAAAGAGAAAAGCGTCTGTTACAAAATTATTACCCCATTTATTGAATAACCCTTATGTGCTGGACAACAAGGCACTTTACCTCTGTTCTCTCTAATCTTCTCAAAAACCCTGAGAAAGGCACTGCCACCTCGACTTTCTATACGGGGAAACTGAGGCTCAGGAAGGTTAAAGCCTTCTGAAGGTCAGGCAGCTAGAAAGGGCCAAGTTTCAAAACCGGGTCTCCTGAATTCAAAACTCTTGCTCTAACGACCACACCAACTGGCCTCTTCGACAAACTTGAAAAGCAAAACAAAACGAAAACGAAAAGCAGCCTGAATTAGTCAACAAGCGCATCTCTTTCTTGCCTAGTGGACCGAGGAGTGCTGAGCTAATGATGTCAGGGTGGGTTTGTTCTGAAGACAGTGACATGGCAGAGCTATTCTCGCAAATAAAAATACAAGGCCCTCAGCTGAGCGTTTCAGTAAAATGCTTAACTGCTGATGAATTACATGAATTTTTCTTTTAGGAGAGGATGGAAGGAAAAAGAAAATAGAAATGAGGAGCTTAAAGAAGGCCAGAAAGCCCATTAGCACTTTTGACAGATCCAAAGATAACTCTGAAGCCACCAAAACGTGGCCTCAAGAGTCTGCCAAGAAGCTTCACGCTGGGTAGAAATATGTTACACAGCTTGCCGTCCAAATAAGGAGACACAGCGTCAGAGACAAATCCTGTGCCTTATTTTGGTGGGAGGAAAAAAAAAAATCACGAGGATACTTTTGTGGATGGGGAAGGGGACATTTCTGAAATAAAAACATCCCTTGGTTGAGGCATAACCCCCAGGCCCGGTCATGTTCTGAGAGATCCAGGTGCTTGTTCCAAAAACTCTATACAGGTATGTTAAAAATATGTAACATTTAGTCAAATTCTCTCTAAACTGTCATGTACTTTTTTTGGTATTTCTCATCCCATCTGTGCTGATTACCAAGATATTTGTGTCTAAACAGAAGCTGTCTTTCTTATCTGCTTCCTCCCCTGCCTCTTTCCTTCTGGGAAGCCACTGCCTAGGCGGGTGGGCGTGGGTGGGAGTGGTGACAGCCCCAGGAGCCTTGCTCAGCCACGGGAGTGCTGTGGGCAGAGGGGGCCCGGGAAGCAGCTCTAGGGGGGACCTGCAGCTCCGATCAGCCTCACCTCAGAAGAAAATCCGTGGAGAGAGGGGTTTCCTTTCCCGCATCCGAAGCATCCAGGGGCATAAGCCACGCCAGTCCTCAGTCTCTCAGACCTGCCGTGCCTTTTCACACCCCAGACCTTTACTTCTGCTGCTTCCTCTGCCTAGAATGCTCTTCTCTTCCTTGAGGACACACGCTTACTTTTCAAGGCCCAGCTGAAGGTTTCTTCAACTCGTTTGCCAAGTTTCCCTCTGTGCTTCCATGGCAATTTGTCTCTACCTTATAATCACTCAGATACAAGTATGTTTTTACCACTAGACTGAGGTCCCTTTGGGTAAAATGACATACCCCATCATCTAGCAGTTCAATGAAAGAATGAATCAATGAGTGGAGGAAGCGCCTGACTGAAGACTACCGCTCCCTAGTTTGGGCACAAGAAGAAACACACCAGCCTGGAAGAGTGACAAGGTAGTATGTAAAGAACATAGCATAGGACTTTAGGAAACCTGAGTCTGAGTCAGATGAAACAATCACTTACTTAGTAACAGTGAAAGGCCCATAGAAAAAGAATTGACACTGGCGACTCACAGAGTCGGATAAAATAGCTGGCGGGGGGGGTGGGGGGGTGGTGTAGGTGGAGGGCTCTTTAAGGTACCTGTGGCTCCATATTTTAAGTTTCCAGAAACAGGTAGTTTGTTCATCAGGGGTGGAGGGAGATGACAGAGAAGCAGGTATTCATTTCACAGCCAGGTCAATCGTGTTTCTCAGAGGGGTAAGATCAGAGTGGAGAGAAGGGGAAATAAGAAGAGAAGGCTCTGTGACAAGTTGTCCTAGGTCAACGCTGAAGCCAGAACGTCTTGTGAGCTGACATTGATAAAAGATACAGGCATGCTACTCTTCTAGCACTTGGCTTCAATGGAACTGAGTCTTCAACCTCCAATTTCTGTCTCCTATAGTCATCCAGTCAGCAAACAGTTATTTAACTCTCTCCATGTGTTTAGTACCATCCTGGAAGCTGGACCTAGAGATGAACAAAACATGATCCCCATTTTCTAGGAGCTTAGTGTGGGGGCGGGAGTGGCTTTAGACCTGGAAACCCAATATGCAAAGTAGTGTGGTCCAGGCTACACACGTTCTAGGGCTGGCGAGAAGGGCAGAGTCAACTCTGCGGCTGGACATGGGGGGCGAGGGGAGGCTGGGGAAGATTTGTCAGAGAAGATATGTGGCAGCCAGGCCTCCCAACAGTAGCTCGTTCCCTCTGCAGAAGCGGGGTAGAGGGGTACGTATTCCAGGCAGAGGCAAAAGCAGGAAGGACAATATAGGGCAGAGAAGCTGTGCTCAGATGCTGCAGGAGCCTAGACTTTACCCATGGGCAACAGGAAGCTGCCGAAGGACCATGATACAAGCACATTTGTGCTTCAGAAAGATCTTCTGGGTGGTCTTGTGGAGGAAGCATGGGAGAAGGCAAGCGGGAGGCAGGGAGATCAGTTCATAGCTACTGCCATATTCTAGGCAAGAATGATTAAAAAACTTTTCAGATGAAAGCTTTGGGTATGGATGTGATAGATTTCTGTAAAGTGGAATAACAGGACTTGACAATAAATTCGACTTGAAAAGTAGGGGAAGGATCTTGAACAACCGCCAGATTTCCAGGTTACTGTGCACACCTGTCCACTTGCCCAAACAGGTTTTTAAAGGGCGAGTCCATTCATTTAATGAAAGAGCAATCCTCCTTCTAAAGAACCACCAATCCTGTCAAGCATGGTGCTGGCCTAGTGTCCTGGATTATAACGCCATCGTGGCTAAGCCTAAATAACCACCCCCTTTATTCCTGACAAGTACTTCTCTGTGTGTCTCACCTGTTAGGAAAGGAAAACCCGGCTTCGAGGGACTATTTCCCAGCGCCTATGCTCTAAAGGGCTCATTTTCTCAGTGCCATTACATTTTTAGGCTCACGGACATTCGTTTACTATGCATGGAGTTTAAGCATTATTTCAGTTACATATAAAGCATGTCCTTCTGAGCATCTTCCCATCCTCCTAGCATTTATTATAGGCCCACTCTGGAGGGCTGGGGAGCAGGAATACCAAGCTGACTGCTACCCAGGCTGGGAAGGGCTCAAGCCCAAGGAAGGTCTCTGCTTAACAGAGACACAGAAGCCTAGAAACTGGGTTTCAGAAGAGGCATGAGCAGCACAAGCTCCTTCGGTTCTCCGGGCTTTCATTTCTCATCTCTACAAAGGAGTGGGGAAGGTCCCTTTCAGCTCTAACCCTCTGTGCCTCTAAATCTAGACAAAGAATAAAAGGCACCTGACAAAACCCCATTTCCCCCAGGAGAAGCCCCATAATGGCTGCTTGCTGCTAGCTGTTCCCGCTGGCTCCTGTGCCAATCCAGGTGGCTGGGGACTTCAGGCTCACTGTGATCCACACCCAGCGTTAGGAAGCAGGTGGGGGTGGGGGTGGTGATGGGGAGGTAGAATGGGCCGATACAGTGGGGCTTAGAGGAAAAGCGTCTTAGGTTCAATACCTCAGAGACATGAGATAATCCCCACACCAAAGAACCGACTCTAAGCTGGGTACTCCTTGGAGCCTTCGAAACAGATGCTAGTCCACCCCACGGTCTGTCGTGTTATTAGTCGTTGTGACTTCGGCTTCATGCACAGTATGGACTTACTGCACTGCATCTGGAGTGGGGTGGGGGGAGCTTCCAAGGCAAGAGGCTTGGTTTGGTCAGTGGGTCTTATTTCCTGAAATAACTCCTGCTCAGATTATTCTACCATAAGGTAAACCTTTAAAACCCTCTATTGACTTTTTTTTTTTTTTTTTTTTAAGAATTTAGGTTCCCTTAATTGTGTAGAATTCTTAAAAGGGAATTACAAATTTGGATTCTAAAATAATCTGTCTGAGAAAGAATCCCACAAACTCACATAAGCAATCAAATCAGAGAAGCGTATTATAGGAAAGAAAGCAGGGTTTACCCCGAGGTCAACCTTTATCCCTTTGAGAGAATGGAAAAACCATTAGAATAAACAATTACCTGACAACTCTTGAGAGCAACAATGGAATTCTCCATAATCTCGGTACTCGATAATAGGTCTTTGACTACCACTTCAACTTCATTTTTGAAAGTCACAATGAGTTTATAAATCTTTTCTATATCATGGTGCATCTTTTGACAGAGTGGAGTCTGGGCAATGTTATATGTAACTGTCCATTCTAAATGCTTTACTTACATCATTAACCACTTGGTGTGACACTGGCCAGATAATTAAGGCAGGTTTGTTTAATATTCCAAATGAAGTCTATATGCTTATACATTAATCAAAAGTAAACTTCAAAACCTGGCTGCTAAAAAGAAAAAAAAAATCCCTTCCACAGCCTGTTTACGATGTAATTATTACTACATATCTGTTCGTGATCTGTGACTTTTTTTTAATGCAGGTCGACTATTTAAAATTTATAAAGATTTATGCTCATTTAATTATTGCATGTATAAAATTCACTCCTACACGTTATCTCGACAGAGAAAATGCTGACGAGCAATTACATTGTGATAGTTTTCCAGTAAAAAGAAAATATCTTTACAAAGAAATTGAAGAAATAATGAAAATTAACTTCAACAGGCATGTGAAAGTGGAAAAAATTAATTCTCTACGTTTGCATTGCATTGATGTCTTGTAGACACAATGGCCCAAAGGCCAAGTGAAAAGAACGATTATTTTTCCTTCTTTTGGGGGTGCATAATTCATTCATTCATTCCATAGATATATATTGAGCATCTACAATATTCTAGGTACAGTGCTAATTATGGAGAATCAGTGATTAAAAAAATACTGATCCCTGCCCTTAGGTAGGAGAGATAATATTAAACAAATATTCACACAATTAATTACACTTACGGTAAGTGATTTCTTAGAAGAGTATATGGAGCCCTGGAGCCAGAGGCCCATGACCCAGCAGCACCCCAGTGCTGGGATCAGGCTGGCCTGACTGTGAACCTTAGTTTTAGCATTTACTGCCTGGGTGACCTCGTGTCCCTGGACTCCACTTCCTCCTCAGAGCTCCCGAGGGATAACAGCCACACCACAAGGCTGCTGCGAAGATCTCATGATGCCACCAATGGTGCCTGGCCGGACCCACAGTGAGTGCTCGCTCCCCTCTCTCTCTCTCTCACATTAACCCTTCTCTGAAGCTGTCCAGAAGAATATGATCATCCGGTGACAGAATCAAGTTCCATATCCTAAAGTCTTTTTATCCTTTTCTTTGCTTATTCGCTCAAGTTCATTACGTCCCTTCGAGGAGATGAACAATAAATGTTCACAGACATCTCGTCCCATATTACAGGCACTGGAGCACTGGACTCCATTCCCTACGCTGTTTCCTAGCTTCTGAAATACTGGTGTCAGTGGTGCCTAAGAGAATTGTGTGGGCAAATATATACTGCATGAAAAAAAAAAAGTACTGGTCTTCACAGCCAAGCACGTCAGCAAAAACCTAGACAAGACAAGCTATTAAGAAGTAACGTTCCCAAGCCCTCAACCACAACTGAGACCCCAAGAATTCTAGAAAAGCCAAGGGAAGAAGGGAAAGAAAAGTGCCATCGAAAGCAGCATCTCTGTTGCATCGGACATGGAACCTGGAACTTTTCACTTAATACTTCATTAGTCCCTCCCATTTTTCTTTATTAGATAAGAATGAGGAGGCTCAGAACAGAAGCGCGCAGCTCAAGGTCCCAGGGTGCTGGAGCCCGGTGCCTGGCTGTCTCCCGAACGCATGTTCTCTCCGTTCCAGCACACTATATCGTATTAACAACCCCACGGTTATTGCTTGTTTCAATTTGCAATGCAGCAATTTAGTCATTTTAAATTAATCCTTGAAAAATCACCAAGAGATTAAAATGCAAATTTCAACATGGCTAGAGCTCAAGAGTGACTCTATGTCAAAAATCACACAAATTGGTCCTACAAAAGTTCAAATTCTCCTTAGAGAAAAAGCTTGCCTGCTTCATTTCACATTTGAGATATGAAAAATCGTTTCTTTTCCTTTTATCTCATGCATATCAAAAGTCGACCACAGGGAGGTGGTGGGAGGTGGGTGGGTATAATGGAAACAAAATGCTCTAGTTCCTTACAAACCTGGGTCACTGCACCCCACTTAGAGCAGACCTTGGGCTAATAACCTCAGGTCTGTCAGCCCTGGGTCTCTATATGTACAATGGGGCTCACTTCTACCTCTGACAGAGGAGCTAGAAGGATTTAAATGGAACCATGTATGTTAGAAGTCTGGCAGATTGTTTTATTATTCCCGCTTGGAAACAAACAAGGCCAGCCTTTTACTGGTTTACAAAGGAGGATTTAGGGGACAATGGGTCATACACAGGGAATTGGTTCATCAGTGGTAAAACCAGCAAAGAGAATGTAAATTTTTTTAAATGAGGGGGGCAGGGGAGGTGGCAGACAGTGTAGACAGGAACTAGAAGTGGGGCTATGAAGAAGACAGTTTTGTTTGTTTTGTTTTTCTCTAAACTATTTCTAATCTCAGTAATTGTGGTTTTGAAAATTAAGAAATTATCAGAATTTGCAGGTACCTTAAATTTAAATTCTTAAGGCATTCTCGGTCCTTAAAAAAAATTAAAAAGAATCTACCCTAGGCAATAATTGTAACTACAACATTATTTATAACAGCAGAAGACTGCAAACAATCTATATGTCTATTAGTAGGAGAAGCATAGTTAAAGGACTGTGGAGATTTTCAGTAAAATGTGGGGATTTTCAGTAACATATGATGGATATTTGTCTCTTCTCTCTTTTGATGCCATGCTCATCCCATCCTCCCCAAAATTCATAGTAAGAGAATTTTAAAAAACATAAACCCATAAAATAGGAGAAAAGACAACAATGGAAGAAAGACGTCAAAAGTCTTTGGAAGCCAGAAAGCAGAGGTTACTAAAGAAATGGTTCTCAGCCTGGGTCATATGCCCCCCGGAGACATTTGGTAGTGTTTGGAGACAGTTCTGGTTGTCACAGCTGGAAAAGGGTGTGCTATCGTCATCTAGTGGGTGGAGGCCAGAGATGCTGCTAAATATCCCACAATGCACAGGACAGTCCCTCAGCACAAAAATGGTCTGGCCCAAGCTGTCGAGAGTGCCAATGGAGGTTGAAAAACTGCAGGAGACTGACTTGGTGGCCAAGAAAAGGCTGAACGCTAAGGCGGGGGCCAGGGGTCAGGGAAGCAAGCGTCAAGTCCAGCTCACACCAAACAACTCCAAAAAGGTTAGGAACTGAAGACACCAGAATCTCTGAAGGCCAGGGGAAGTAGGCCAATAAAAATAAGAGTAATTTGTTCCCAAGATTCTCCTTTCTCAGCTCACACAGCTAGTCAAATGGCCTTCTAGCAACCCTCTAGAAGAATAAATATTTGCTTTCTATAAGAACTGAAACAGAAAGGCTTGGGGTATACCAGGTATAGCTGACAACAGGGGATAAAGCATTAGGTCAAAAAACGGGAGCGGGTATTAAAAGTATACATGCTAAATGTTGATATACCATAACCTACCACCCCCGTTTAGCTTCCAGAACACGGATAATTGATTTTACATTCCCTGGCAAGAGAAAACTGACTAGTCCAAAAAAAAAAGATTCCGATACTAATAGTTGAGAGTCTCCTACCCAATCCTCCCCCCTCCCTTGGAACCAGGCCTCTGATCCATCATTTACAATAACAGAACTTCATTGAACTTGATTACTTGACATTTACAATTTGTTTTACAGACAACACTTAACAGAATTTCCTTTCTGTGAATCTATAGTAGTTATGGAGAAATCACCACTTATTCCAGTATTTTTAAAAAGTAATTGAGTATATACCCATGAGAATTGAAAGCAGGGACTTGAATAGGTGTTTGTACACTATTGTTCATGTAGCAATATTCACAATAGCCAAAAGGTAGAAACAACCCACGTGTCCATCGATGGATAAGCAAAATGTAGTATGTGATACACATACAATGTTATGCTATTCAGCCTTATAAAACAGGGAAATTCTGACACATGCTACGGCACGATGAACCACAAAGGCATTATGCAGAGTGAAATGAGCCAGACACGAAAGGGCAAATATCGTATGATTCTATCTAAACGAGGTGCCTAGAGCAGTCAAATTCACAGAAAGAACTGTGGTTGCCACAGGCTGAGGACAAAGACAGAAATGGGGAATAAAGAGATTGTTTAATGGGTACAGAGTTTGGGCTGGGAAGGATGAAAAAGCACTGGAGGTGGATGTTGTGATGGTCGCACAACAGTGTGAATGTGTTTTACACCAATGAAATACACACTCGATGAGGATTAAAATGGTAAGTTTTATGTTATATATATTTTGCCACAATTCAAACAAAGTAATCAAGTGCCTAAGTAATGATGATTCTATATTTAATTCTACATACTACTATTTATAATCTGAGTAAGACATTTTGAAAAATACACCTTACGGCTAGGCTAGATATGTCATTCAGCTTGTCACAGTGCAAACATTAACCTCTGCTCCCTCAGACTCAAGTTCACTGCTTGAGAAGTGGGGGTGGGGTCCTCACACTTAGACCCACAAATACTTTATTTCACTCTCTTAAAAGTGAATGTACAAATACTGTAGAAATACAATTCCACTTGAGTAAATCTACCCTAATTTAAAAAAAAAAAAAAAAACAACTTTATATGGAAACATTTTATTTACATCGGCAAAAACTGAAAACTGCCTAAATGCACACGAGAGGAAACAGCTAAGTAAACTACACAGAGAATGGAATATTAGGCAGCCAACAAAAATGATTCTCATAAGTAAAATGGAAAAATGCTTACATAATAGGTGATTTTAATTATGTAAAAATACATTCTAAAAAGATTAGAATGAAGCATCAACATGTTAATAGGTGATTGTCTTTGAGAAATGTGAATAATAATTCCTCCTTGTCTTTATACTTTCAATACTTTTCAAATATTCTCTATTTGTTTTTGCCTTTATAATGCATTTGGGGGGGGATATAACTTTTTATTTTCTTTTAAAAATAAGTAAAAACAAAAATAAAAATTTAACTTTTTTCTCCCAAATACTCACATTCTCAGGTATGCTGGGAAGTTCTCTGGTATCGGGCACAGTAAAATAAGAATGCTGAAAAAGAAAAGCAAAAGCTATTTATTTTGGCAAAACTATGCAAGAAGCACATTATTCAGCAATCAGGTAAATGATCTGAAGATAATGCTTTACTCAGATGAGGAAACAGTTTCACTCGTAGAAAATGTCCATAAAATATTTTCTTTGGATAATGCTAGATTAAAGCCAGATGCATAAAGTCACCTGGTAAACGGAGTCATTTTCTATGAAAGATGAACTTCTTTGGGAGATATACATGTACAGCTCTAAGAGGTTAAAGGCTAAATTCCCACACAATGTTTGCAGGTTTCTGAACACGTGAAAGCTACAGGCTTCATAATTTATTGTTCAATGAGGCAAGTGGTCTCTAGGGACCAAATATCACTAGGTTCACTCAGCAATGGTCTTTACCAACCAAATCTGCCATTTCATTTCAGCATCTGAGGTTATATCCATCTACGAGCGGCAGGCAAAATCTGCTCCGCAGGCCCAAGTGATGTTAAGGGCAGCTCCAGCTGAAGGACAGCTGCGCTGAGACCATTACAGATGATTACCAGTTGAGAATTCATCTCTGCTATGCATGCTCTGCAAATAAGCCTCCTGACTTCCAGTGCAATGTCCAGTGAAGAGAGCACAATCTCCAGCTCAGTGGAATTGAAAACCTGACTTGTTCAAAGAACTTCCAAGGCAGCGTCTCCATGTAACAAGCATGAATTAAATGACAACAGGCTGAACTGATGACACCTCCTCTGTGTTACTAAAGACTCAGAGGACAATGGCTAGC
>NW_006441061.1:743886-751641 GCF_000325575.1 Pteropus alecto
AAAGAGCCTAGCTGGTCAATTAAAGATGGGATTGTGCAAACGCCAGGGAAGGTCACATGCAGAGAAGGTCGGCTTAGTCTTGAGTTCAAACCTGGACCCCCAAGTGACATGTCAGGAAGTCCCCCTGCCCTACCATTCTTGGATAATTGCAAAATTAAGTAGGTCTCTAAGAAAAATGAGTTGTATAGCCTTCCTGAAATGAAAGGCCCAGGGAACAACTGCAATAATGACAATAACAACAATAATAGTGTGAGCTATTTGCCTAATTTTCAATGGATACTTATTGAATACCTGTTACATTGAAGGTTTAAGGCAAGATCTTCTATAAATATTATCTCTAATTTCTATAACACATTTTAAGGTAGATATTACCTCCACATTACAAATGAGTAAATTAAGGCTTAGAGAAGTAAAGTAACTTGTTAAGGTCACAGTTAGCAGGTGACAGAACTGGGGCTGAAATCGGGTTTGGATAATTAGAGCTATGCTCTTTCCATTATAACAGACTGTGTTTTTTTTTCTGTGCTTTTGATGTGCAAATTATAGCTAAAGCCACTTGAATTAAAATAATACACTAACAAGTAAAAAATAAAATTATTAACAGATAACTTAAAAAAAAAAAAGACCTCTGTAATGCACTGTTCCAAAATCTGTGTGCCTGTGCTAAAATATTACCTACGAAGTATTATAATAGAGATTACGTTGCATGGAAACTAGTTAACAATATGGATTAAAGTAGTAGAAATATAAGGTTAAATCTGACGCCGCATTTGCCAACTTCCATTCCAAATGGTGAGAAGGGAGGCCCAGGAAATGTTCGGTGTTGAATGTCCCCATGGTGAAGGAGTCACAAAGTGATGGTTGGCACAGTGCGAGGGAAAGAACAGGACCACAGAGTTGACCACTTCATAGCTGTATGATTTCAGGCAACTTCACTTAATGGCTCAGAACCTCAGTTTTTGAACTTGTAAATGGGAATTGAAATGTCTACTTCAGAACTGTTGGGAAGAATGTTATATATGTTAAGTGCCTAGCATTCCATAAATGGTATTTTAATAGAAAATTATTATTGCTCTTGACTGCTAGTTTACATTTCTGTTTTTCTCAATCACCTACATCGGACACATGAAAACATTCTCTTGTGACTAAAGACAAGAAAAATCCAAGACTGTCATTTTCTCAACATTTCAGGCTTTGTAATCTAGATGAGACTAGCACTTCAAAATCAGAAATGCCACATGGAGAGAGGAATCTCTTGTGAACGGGAAAGAAAAAAGATCTGCCTTTACAGATGCAATGGATTGTAAATAGTGAGCCAACGCAATTCCAAAACCAAGTCGTCCCCAAGCTGTCCTTTGAGATTCTGTCTTGCTCCATCGCCCATGAAATGCCGGGACCAGAGGAGGTCAGAAGCATTCCTAGAAACCACTGGCACGAAACAGCCATACCCTCCCTGCAGTGCCTCCTGCCCCTGTGATGGCTTGTCCTTGAGGCCTGGCAGCTAGGCAGGGGAAGGAGTGGCCCTTCCTCCCAGCAGCCGGTGACCCAGCCAAGCGACGCCACAGCTACCTGTCGGATGTCATTACAGACTGAGCTGGTGAGATCGAGCTGCTTAGGAAAAGGGACAGAGGCAAAGGCAGGGCTGCCGAGCTATACGGCAAAGACTAGGGCAGATTTAAAGCTCATTTTTTCATCTTCCAAACAGTCTCCCTTAAGCGACTTTCTGTAACAGGGTTCCTTCCCTTCCTGTGCTCTATTCAAATGAACAAGAACCTCTACAAGTTCCTCTTTCCTTCTTTCCTCCCTTCCTCTCAACACTCATGGCCCAGTAGAAAGAACGCCGGCTTGGAAGTTAGCCCTGGGTTTGAAAACCCCAACCTTCCTACTCATTAACCACATAACCCTGGTCGGGCAAGTACCTGTTCCTCTCTAAGCCTCACCTATGAAGGAGAGCACTAACATCTATCTGTAGTTGTTTTGAACATCAGAAATGCGCACTTGGCAAAAATCAGGAACTTAGTAAATAGTAGAACTATTATTAGTTTATCAGCAATATTGCTTTCAATTTGATTATCATGAAAAAAAATTGTAAGATATGTTCGTTTTCTTTAAGAAGTCAAATACCAAGATAATAACTACTAAACACCAAGACTATACCTGATTCTAATGAAGTTGAAAGACAAAACTTTTTAAACATTCAGAGCCCGCAACGTAAGGGTCTGTGCAATCAATAGCTGGCTAAAGGGTGTCCATCTGAGAATACGATGAAGGTGGTGACAAGGGTCTGACCTAGGAAATTAGAGAATTCCAAGAACTGAAATACTGAACCACACACATCACTCTGATCAGTGGCAAAATCACGACCAGGACTGGAATCTCTCAATTTGCAGTTTGGAGGATTTTCCACCTTAGCACACTACAGAACATGTAGCATGTATAGAAAACAGTCCGAGGGCCTATGCTAGGCACGCTCCCACCCTGTCCCGGTGGGGGAGGCAGGAAAACGATGGTTCCAGCATGGGTTGACTAAGTACTGCTAAGTGCACAAGATGGTTGGGCCAAAGAAAAAAACCCTAGCTAAGCCTTGGTGGGTGTCAGGGGAGGATTTCTCATAATTAAAATCTGAGTTCTGAAGGATGAATGTGGGGCACCCTGGTAGAAAGGGGAGAGGTGGTGTTGAAGGCTCAGGGGTGGCAAGATGGGCTCCAGCCAAAGGGCATGCACAGAAATGCTGAGGGGCAAAGCGTGAGGCGGGGGCCCCAGGACAGGAGCTGAGGAGACAGGTAGGGGACAGTCATCCAACTCTAAGCCCAGCATCTGCCATCCAGGAGATGCTAGTGGTGACAGCAAGAAAGAAAGGAGCTTGGGGACATTTGAGACCCATTGCTCATGGAATCCCAGAGAAAGGAAGAAATGCAGTTCCCTGGCCTGCCTAGAGCCCAGAGGTCTCAGAGCACTTGGCGGTAGGGGTGGAGGAGGTGCAGATGACAAAAGACGACCGCTCACTCCTTCTTGCTGTTAACAGAGGCATCGTTTCCCAGTGACTGCTAACATTCTGCCCCGACTTACCACGCTGAGATGAACAGACATTCCTGGGTCAGGGATGGGTAGTCTGTGCAGGGTGTCGAGAAGCTCATTCCACTGACTTTCCTGAAAGAAATAACAGGCCTGAGTAACAAAAGCAAGGCTGAGCCCTTAGTCAGAAACCTGCAGGGAGGTCTAGGCACATAGTGAGGGGGGCGCCCATGACTGAGGGGCTAGGGAGGTGCTGGCTCCAGCATAGAAACAGGTTTCATATTTAAGTAGAGTTAGACAAAAGACACTGCTTATGGCTTAATATGAGAGCCAAATAGATCCTCCCACACCAAGTATGACATTTTCCACACAGTGAGACACCTACCATGACCGCCTTTTATGGATCACATACCATAAGCTCCCAGTGAATCTATCCTCTCGGCTCCATAGCAACAACTTTTAAATGAAAACAATCCTAGCTTACGGGGCGGGGGTGGTGGGGAGAAATAACGATGACACTATAGGTCTCGTCTTCATCATCATTACCTTCCATTAATTTTATTGAGTGTTCACTGGATACACACGGCAGCCTCCAATTATGGAAAGTTAAAAATGAACTACGTACAACAACATGCAATATAGGATGGTGGCTGTGCATTTTAATTAGTGAGACGGAATGCAAAGCAATACAAATTATTCCACTGAAAACAGATTCACCTTTAAAATGCTCAGAACACTGTTTACAGAATTCTTCCCAAACCATTTCTCCCACCCTGTGGAATTCTCTATATTAATATAGTAATAAAACATAACATTTGTGTCCATTTGCTATCTGCTTGTTCCTCACAACCACCCCACTTTACAGATTGAAAACTGAGGCTCTCAAGGGTGAAGCAACTGGCTCAAATCAGTCAGTTAGCAAGCTGCTCAGCCAGGAACAGGTTTTCTGTGTTCAAGCCCAGAGCCCTCCACATTGCTGGACAGCTGTTTCTGATAGTGAATTTAAAGTAGAAGAAAAGAGGATGAGCCCAGATTAAAAGCCTGTTTCAATATGAACTCTGATAAATTACTCAAGTTTCTCGCAGAGGAGAGAAATGTATGTGTGCATGCACACAAGTGTTCAATTTTGCTCTGAAACAATCTCAAATTTACAGAATAATTGCAAGACAGCACAAAAGTCTTTTTTATTTTCTGAACTATTTGAGAGTAAGTTGCTAACATTATACCCTATCATCCATAAATATAAAGGACACTGCCCTATATAACTACCATGAATCCTCAAGATCAAGAATTTAACACATTACCATCTAAACCGCAGATCCCATCAAGTTTTGTCAACTGTGCAAAGAATGTCCTTGATAGCAAAATAATCCTGTTCAGAATCACAAATTGCCTTTAGTTATGAGTCTCTAGTCTTCACCAGTCTGGAAAAGTTCCTGTCTTTCCTAGATTTGTATGAACTTGAGAGTGAGACCAGCCATTTTACAGAATAACTCTCGATTGTCTGATGTTTTCTACTGACTCAGATTCCAATGCATTCTGTTACTGATGATGTTCATTTTGATTAATTCATCTGATGTCTCTACTGTGAGGCTACTCATTTACCCTTTGTGTTTAGTAAGCATTTTATAGAGCAATACTTTATATGAATATCCCATTCCTCAACAAACTTCTAATTTATCTATTTACTTATTTATATTAGTATGGACACATGGTTTCCTGGTTTGTTCAATAGGTGATGATCTTTTGCTATTGTTATTTGTTTTGATGCTCAAAGTGTCCCAGATATGACTAGTGGGGATCCCTTGTCTCTTCGAGCTCACTTTTGTGTCTTTCTGATGTGTCTCCATCATGTTTGGAGCACTTCCTTAATTTTGGCACAAAAAGATATTCCAGGCTTATCTTATACTTTCCCTGCCCCAGCCCTGGAATTAGACATTTTTTCAGGGAACCCTGGCTTCTTTTAGTGGAAAATGTCACAGAGAAACCAAGATTTGGGCACTAGGAATGCTCCCTGCGACCTGAATATTGCTGACCCTACTTTTTCAGTGGATAGAGCCAGGGAATACATCATACACACACGGACCCACTACACACACCTACAGCTCTATTTCTACATCTGTCACATATTGAAAGCCATGGGTTCATAGCAACGGCTCTAATTCTAATCCATCATAGGAATCATTCTACTTTCCTCTCTTTACATATTTATAACTGTATTCCACAAAAGTGAAAAATCTTGCCCCTATTTTCTTAATATACTTACTTTGTATGAAATCAATTTTTTTTTAATCAATGCCCCATCTCCTTATCCACCTAGATGCCCTCCTTGATATTGACATCCAGTGCTAGGCCACCACCATCCACCCACTCCAGGCTCAAACACCCCAGTGCTGGGCCACTGGTGTGGTCCCCCTTCCCACATGGATCCCTGTAGATCCCACTAGAATTCTGACATCCAGTGCCCAGCCACTGTCAACCACTGTCCCACGTAAACAACCTCCTCATCCATCAGCTCCGAAACCCTCAGCCAGGCTGCTCTCTGGCTCAGATGCCCTCCCCACCCCTGCCATCCATACCACAGGGATGCCCTTGCCCTATTCAGGGTCTGATAACCATGCTGAGTCGATGACCCAGAAAGACACCCTCATCATGTAGCTTAGGCTCTGACACACCATGTTAAGCCATCATGGTCACCACCCCGCCACCATTTGAAGCCTACCATGCTCAACCTTCACGAAGTCTTTTGGACTTGGGGAAGGAGTTCTGTGTTTTTAATAAAAGTTCTTTCGTCCTGTTCTTATCTGATGACCTTGCAATTTAGCCAGCTGTAGGTGGACTCCTGATCATCTATGTCATAATTCCTTTAACCAGATGAAATTTAATAAAAAGAGTCTTGGATATGGGAGAAATACACTCCACCCAAACATGTCACTGATCTCGGTCTCCAACACTCCGACAGGCAGGGTCCTTGCTGGGGCCATGGCCCAGGGGACTGGTGCACCAGTTTTACAAGGTAATAACCCAGTCTCCCCTGTGTGTGAGTTGTACCTATCTGTATCACAAGACATGTTTTTAAAAGTCTACTACATTTTGGTAGAACTCTAGTGGGATCTAGAGGGATCCACATGGGAAAGGGAGCAGCACCAGTGGCCCAGCACTGGAGCATGAATATAGAAGAAAAAAAATACATGAGTCAATCTCCAATTCTAAGACTGTGTAGAGCTTACATGTTATACAATTCTATTTCTTAAAGACAGCTTTCAAATTTGAGTGAAAACCTGAATGTCTGACTAAAGTGAACCGTGAATTAGAAATCAATGAACAGACCCAAGGTGGCCTCCTAACTCATTCATCAAAGAGTGAATCACTTCTTTTATGAAAGAATTCCCTGATACCTAAGCATCCTTTCAGAGTGAGCGTAGTGATCCAGGGAACCATTCCTATTAGTTATTCCTTCCCTATATCGTGACCTCTGAAATACATTTGCCAGTGAGTAAATCTAACTTGAAGGAAAGATTTACTTGTTATACACACAATTTCCACCTTTTCTCCAAAACAGCATTTCCCAAAGTGTGTTCCAGGAAACACTGGTATCTCAAAATAGTAATATCAGTCATGGAGTAAAAAAGGGTCTGGGGCCAAATCAGATGGGAAGCTCTGAGTAACACAGATTTCTCCACTGCAGGACTTCTCAGAGTCTACACTGCATGAATCTTTAGGAGACAAAAATGAAACACAGCGTTCCCTCTCCCCGACCCCAGTATTACTGAACTACGGTATTACTTGGATGGAGCATTTCTCAGAACTACTGTTCTATAGAATATATGAGGAAAAAAATTTCTCTAACATGTAATAATAATGTATCGCTTTAATTAAAAAACTTAGGCTATTTATGAAAAGGAAAATAGAAGTTAGATATATGGACAAATATTCAACTCACAAATAATCGAAGAAATGCAATCAAAACAATGAGACTTGTTCACTTGTCAAATAAACAATGGATTCAATAAATAATACTGGCGAGAGTATGGAGCCCCGAGCAAGTAAAGGGCATCTTTTAAGAAAACAGTACAATTCTTTTGGAAAGCAATTTGGCAAATGTTCTAAAAATGTTTATGTCCACTGACCTTATGATGGCCCATCTGAGATTCTACTCTTAAGGAAACGATCCAAAATGAAGAAAATGCTTTATGCTCAAAGATACTAATGTCTGTAATTGTAATATTGAGGGAAAAAATCCCAAATAATAAAAACTCCCAACAACAAGGAAATGTTTCAGTAAATCAAGGTACATGATATAATGCTATGCGGCCATGAAAAATATTTATGTTTTTACCAGTGTTGGGGAAATGCTTTGGTAATTATGGTACCTGATGAAAACAGGGTAAAAATGTGGGCTACAAAGTCTAAATACATCTCCCGTTACCCGTGATATCCACAGAAGACATTTTAGCATACCATTTCTTCCAAAAATACAGTAAGACATAGCTGCACTAAATCTTAAAGTAATTCTCAGACCCTTAAAAAAAATACTGTAACAGCACAACAAAGCCTTATTGAATTGGGAACTCAGGACAGCTGGCCAGGCCACTTACCAGTTAAGTGTTTTACTCACAAATCTCAGCTTTGCAGCATGACATGAGCAAGGCAAACCTGTGTCTCAGCAAAATTATAATTTAATACATGTTATGATCTTTCGGGGCTGCTCGGGACAATTAGATAGTGTGAGTATTAACT
>NW_006441061.1:751689-804517 GCF_000325575.1 Pteropus alecto
AAGAAAACGCTAGCCACACTTATTTTAGGGGAGTATGGGAGTAGGAGGACATGTAGGAGTGGTTTCCTCTTTCTTCCTACTATTTTCTGAATTTCCCAAACTTTCTATAATGGTCATGCATTACATTTTTGGTAAATGTTTTGGTGAAATGTAAGGCATGGTATTATTTTTATAATTATAAAAATTAAAGTTTACTTGTTAAAAAGAATACAAGACAAATACCTGTCCTTTTGTCGTGTAATCTGCCAAGATGTTAAGTAGCTTATAAAATACTTCGAACCACGGGAGATAGCTAGGGAAGAAGAAGAAACACACGAAATATTAGTATGCAGGTCAAAAACTTTAACCAGGAGCAAATTCAAGACTGGTACATTTCTGTCTTTCTCTACAGCCTAAAGAGTCATCCTGTCATAGGCTGTACTAGAAACACAGACTGGTGAAATGCTAATTATTTCTGGGATTTAAAAAAATTGCCTGTAAAACACAGAGGAATGAATGTTCATTATAAATTATTCCAGTGCCTCAGAGCTAGAACAGGTTCATACAGAAGACATTCAAAGCAGACTCTGCAATCAGGAACCATCTATGAGCAGCCCCCCAGGCCTCTGCCCCCACACCCACCCTTTCCAGGAAGGCTCCAAGTTTCTCAGGACTGGACACACACAGCCGCGCACACATACAGCACTTGCACTGCTGGCAGCTGTGAGGTGTCCCAAAGGCCCCACGAGCCCAGAACCAGTCATACTGTCACAGCGAACACTCCACCTGCAACATGCTCTTTCCACATACTGGGGGGTGTGCTCTAACCCTCCGTCGCCCCACTGCCTTCCTCTGGATCCTATCACACCCCTTAACTCGAATGACAGCCTGGATCTGACTATCGCCCTTCCTCTGTGTTGCTCTTTGAATGATCTTTCTAAAATGCAAATCTAAGTGGCACACTGGATTCAAGTTCTTCAGCGTGTCCCACTGCTACAGGACTGGATGGCGCTGGAGGCTCTCCACTGGCAGGCCCCTGACTGTCCTACTTCTCCAATACGTACTCCCCTCGTTGCGGCTTCACTGAGGACATGCAGGCATCCTCCAGCCTGCCTGAGCTTGTGTGCACTGGCCCTTTTCTCCCTCTGCCGTTCATGGTCTAGTCCAGTTGATTTCTACTCATCCTCCTAACAGCATCATGCCCTGGGCTCTTCTTTTCTACGCTGCCCTGGGCATGTGCGTGCCACGTGGCACAGGATGGTGTGTCTGCCTTCCCAACAGCCTGTGCATAAATGGTGAGGAAGGGTCACGCCTTTCTTCGCTTTGTCTTCCCAGAGCCCAGCACGAAGCCCGGCAGACCGTCGGTGCTCAGTGTTGACCCAACAAACAAAACTGAACAAAGACAAACAGCAAAGGCACTTTAGTGCCACAGAATTGTTGTTGAAATTCATATCCCTCCTCCCAAGAAGCTTTGTCACTTAATTCAAATGGCTTTGTTCATCACAAGAAACTTTCCAAAGCGACATCAAATAGTCACGTGGGCAGAGTGTGTACCGAGCACTTGCGTCGTGCTGACATCCACCCTGCCGAGGTGGCAGGGCCCGTGACTGTTAGAGCTGGACGCGAAAGAGGGCGCTGCTGCTGTCCGACTCCGTCCTGCCCTGCAGGGGGAAATCGGCACCCGGCACCGATTACCAGCCGTGCCGCCAAGGGTAATAAATGAAGTGAGAGGCAACAGAGAGGACAGATAAAGTGCACAGTCCTCTATCATGAGCGTCTGTCTGAAGCCAGCACATGCTACTGTAAAATTTAAGTAGCTTATCAAAATATACTGATAAGCAACTTAACTTTTCACTTCTATGACAGCATTATCACTTACGTTAATATGTTTCAATCAGCTCTGGCAGCTGCATATTGACTATTACAGAGCAAATGACGGCTGCCACTTTACACAGCATTTACTTTGGCAGAGCAATGTAAACATTCAAGAGGGATTAGGGAGGAGATAAGTTTCTCCCTTCCTATTCTGTTAAATAAACCTCAGCTGAGTTAAAAGCCATTCTAGTAGGAACAATAAATCCCCTCAGAAGAAAACTCTTGCCCAGATTAGAGGACACTTGGTAAACAAATTCAACCGAGGGCTACAAATGCTTTTTATTTTTATTTTATTTATTTATTTTTTCCTCCCGAAAGAAAAAATACCACTAGTTAAAATCTAGGAACCGAAAGTCGGGAAGAAAGATAATAAAAAGCAAGAAAATACTTCCTTGCAAGGACATTGTGGCCTCAAGTAACAGAGAAAAGCTGGACTCACTACAGGGTACTTGCTGAAGTGGCTTAGGGCAGGCTGGATGCTCTGATCACCCAGGACTGCGGCATACACGGAAGCAGTTTGGGCCACTAAGTTCAAGTGAACAACCCAGCTTGGGCCCGGAACCTCAAGCTGCCATGTCTTCCCAGCTGTGAGGGTGAAGGAAGGTGACGTGGTGGGACAGCCTGGCCCGCAGCACACAGTGCCGGGTTCTCAGACTCGGCCTCACCAAATCGATTCTTTTTGGCTCTGCTAAGCAGAACCCTCAGCCATGGGAGGTTTCCCTGGAAATCAGCCATTCCTTCCTCCCCGTGGCCTGACCGGACACAACTGTTCTCCACATGTTGTCCCCTGTGCACTGACAGATGACTATCTAGTGATGGCAGTGTTAAGGTCTTGAAACCAAAACCCAGCTGTCTTCTTCTTCAAAGGACCCCTCTCTTCCCCTGTCGGAGGCCAGGGTTCACAGCTGAACTTTGGCCACTGCGTTTCCTGTACAGCTTCATTAGTGCTGGCACCACAGCTTCGCACTGCCTGTGAGGTTGCAGGTGAGGGCATGGAGTCCCCCCAGTCCATTTTGTGCCTGTCTGTCATCGTGGAGTAAATAGCACTTCCCAAGCCAGACACAGGAAGCAAACACTCCATTACGCCGCTGCGCCCTCGCCGTCTGAAGGCGCTGCGACCGCTCGCGCAGGCGCACGCTCCGCGCAGGCGCACAAGCCGCACCACGCGGTCTCACTCCGCGCCGGGCTCGGTCCAAGGCTCGGTCCAGGGCTCGGTCCAAGGCTGGGGTCAAAAAGACGAACACGAAGCATCCCCGTCCTGGAGCAGGACACGGTGCTCGCGGGGAAAAAAGGGACGCATACACAACAAAGCATCATAGTTTGGGACCAGAAGCGCTGGGACCCTTTCCCAAGCACTTTATTTAGCTTAGGCTTTAGATGGATTTATAAAACGATAACGGAGCATCATCACGGCCCACTCGGCAGAGCCTTGATGGTGAGAAGCCTCCTTCTTGGGCACTGGCCTGGATCCGAGTTTCTCTCACCAAACTGTATCTCAGGTAACTTTGTCCCAGGCTCTGCCCTCACTCCCAGGCCTGACAGTCAAACAGAGAGGCCTCCGCTTTATGCGAGGCAGTAGGAAGTCCTCAACTTGAGAAGAGCACAGGTAGCAGCTGCAGTATTCCCACACAAAACCTAGCTGAAATGAGCTACCAAAGGCCTTTGCAAGATGTGCAGGGGAAGGTTCCAGAGAAAGTGCATACAGTCAAATAGCTCAGGGTCAAAATCACCTGTAAAAAAGCCCTTCATTTGCCTCCAAAATACAGCAGATGTGGTTTGTGAAGACACAAAGTCACTGGCCTGAGTTTGCGGGACATGCTGAGTGAAAACAGCCTATGTTCAAATTTGTCAGGATGGTGAGCTGCCTCAGGAACTGAGTTCCACCGAGGACAGACAACTCACTTTTCTAATCTCGCTCCGCTGAACGAACTGTCAGGATGACCATTCCCGCTGTTGCATGGACATGTACGTATGACTGACCCTGTACAATGGGATTCCACTTCAGTGTCCTAAGTGCTAAAATAGAAAACCATTACAAATTTCAAAAAGCTCTCCCACTTCTCGTGCTGATATTTCAGTTCAAAGCAAAGTAGGTGTGTGTATGATGGGGGCCGGGGGGCAGTGGTGGCAGAGACGAGTGGCAGAGGCTGACCAAGTTGAGGAAGGTGGCCAGCTGCGAGAAGAGCAGCTGGGAGCAGGACGTCAGCACTCAGGCATGGAGAGGAGGCTCCTCGTGGAGAGACAACCTGACACGGGGTGTTAGAGTCCAAGTGGAGTAAAAGGAGCATCTGGAAGGCAGTCTGGTGTGGGGTGTCAGCCCAAGCAGGTAGACGGGCTTCCATGGGAGGTGGCCGGGCGGAGTCCAGCAGTCAACAAGAAGGTCTCTGGGTGGAAGTAGCAGCACGTGGACACACGAATCGAGGAGAAGGCCATGTATTACACGGCATTCTATCAAAATTAATACTAATTTTCTGATTTCAATAATTGCAATGTAGTTCTATAAAAGAATGTTACTTTTTAAAATTACGCACTGAAGTATTTGGGGATTACTGGTTACTATTTTGGCAACATTTCCCAAATGGGGCATTTATATTGTGCTTGCAACTTTCTGGTAAGTTGTTATTGTTTCAAAATTAAAATGAAGAAGAATCTAAAGGGTCTCTTCTTCCATCAAAATATCATAAAAGTAGATCGATTAGACTCTAAGTATAGAGAATAATGACCTGAATTGAGAAAAATAAAAAATTTTAAATCATGGCTGTCAAGAGGGGTGTGCAATAGAGAGAACAGTCCGTGGCAACTGTGGGATTCAATTCTCGTTCGCACAGAGAAGACTGAGCTTCATCTAAGTCTGGAAAGAGATTGTTCTCAGTGCACAGGAGGAAAGGTGGAAGGGGTGGAGATAAAGAGTGTTAGAGGCAGAAAAAACTCACGAGCAATGGCCTGGACGCACTGCAGGAACCTCAGGGCCTGACTCGAGAACTGTGGACAGCTGGAATAGCCAGAGCAGGGGATGCGGGCTGCAGGGCAAGAGATGGGGGCAGAAGGACCAGACTCTGGAGGGCCTCTCATATATCTAAACGATGGGCCTCCCCTTTGTTCTGCAACCAGTGGAGAAACCGAAGGGACAGTTAAAGAGTAACATCCTGAGCATGAGTTTTTAAAACCAGGCAGAAAGTGCCTGTTGCCCCTCATCATAAACCTCAGCCCAGCCAGGTGGATCTCAGCCTTATCAGAACCAGGGTCCACTTCGCTATCCTAAAGAGAAAATCTTAAGAAAACACAACCTAGTCATACGCATAATTTGAAAAAGATCAACACAATGCTCTGACTCTAATATAAAAGAAAAAAAAAACTTACAAAAGTTTTATATTTAAATGCTCAGGTACAATTCTATTAGCAGATGTAATGAAGTAGTCCCACCCTGGGGAGAACTCATGGCAGAGCTGCTCTACTCATTTCTGGAATAATGAGTTTCAGGCTAAGAAGAGTGACACGGAACAGGGCCTTTCATTCTTCTTGGTAACTTTCCCCTGTCTGAGGAGTTCTTGAAAGTCCATCTTGAGTACTCCAGGGGAGGTAGGTATTCCTTCTTTTCTTACTTCCTACCAAGAATCATCGGATGGCAAGGCTATTTGGCATTGAGTTTTTAAAGCTTTCATATTAAAAGCCAAAAAAACTCCCACCTTTATAAAAAGCAGAGCAGCATGGCATATGCTGGGGAGAACACAGGCTTGAGTCAAGTAACCCAGGATGAATCTCAGGAAAGCGATCTCTCTAAGACTGTTTCCTCTTCTATGAAAAGACGTGCATCACCTAACTGAGGTAACCGACATACGTGGACATACGTGGACATACGTGGACATACGTGGACACCCAATCTGGCAGCTGCAATTCTCTTCCTACCCGTCTCTGCCTAACCCTCTTGCCACCCTCAGCTTTGGCAAGCTCTCGTTGATTGCTGGCGTCTGGGTCAGAGGCTCCTCCAGCACTCTGCACAGGAATTCCTCGTGCCTTGCAGTCACCAGAGTGGATTGGAAAGCACAAGCTGTTATAAGAAGAAAATGCTCACCAATAATGTGACTGCTTAAACCCGGAGGTCCCTACTCAGCACCTTCTGGTTTGACCTAGCATCTACGCCTGCTCTCATCAGTGTCTCGGTTGGTCAAACATCTACAGCAAAATGGAAAACCGATCACTAAGTACAACTACAAACCCTTGCAAAGAATGCAGGATTTCATGAAGCCCTTGTTAAGAGATGCTTGACATCTATTCGGAGTTGAGGCAAAGTGACTGACAAATGAGTATCTGGCAGCATTAGACCCAGTAACAAGGGACAAAGAAAAATAAAGAAAATAAGGGCAGTGGCACAACAGTCACATCAAAAGAAGATGAATTCAATATCAAAAAATTCAGAGAGGCCTTGGGGAAATCTTCAAATGCTTTTGGGGAAAATAACTCCTCTTATGATTCTGCTGTGAAAATCAAACATGAAGTGTTATTATGTCAGAAAAAGTATAACGGCCTTCCTTAAAAAAAACACCTGGCTCGCCATTTATTCTAAGAATAATGCATTGTTGGACTAAAAGCTAAACTTTGTTGAAATAAATTTATTTTCAAATGTTACTTTCATTTTTTTCAAGATAAAATCCTAAGTAAACTTTCTCCCCATTTTTACTATAAAATTTTGGCCTCCACTTAAATAGATGCATTTTCTTCCTGGAATATGAGGCCCTCCTGGACTTATCCTACTTTAAGACTCACCACAGTTTATAATACTTGGTTGTTTGTCTTCTCCACTGTGTCACGTCCATTAGAGCAAGGATCATGACTGAGTATTGACTGTTTAATCTCTAATGTGTGTCTGGCACATGTGAGACGTACAATAAATCAGAACCTCCCTTAATAGATGTGACTCGTCTCTGTGGTTTCTACTAAGGCCTGTAGCACTAGAGCCTCAGGGTTAACAGTCAACCCGCTCCTGTTGGGAGGCGGGGCTCCAAATTTAGGAAGGGAGCATTTTGGTTAGGAAAATAATCCAGAACTAAAAACGATCCCTGACAATGGCTTGCTGGAGTCTGTAAAAAATAATTAGAATAGAGTGAGAAAATATTCAAAGCAGATTACGAAGTATCCCCAGAGTGAAGGTTTCTTGCCTCTTGCCTATCCCTCCGACACACATAACCCCACCATCTACTCTTTGTTCCTACTTCAAATGCCGTGGGAAAATGTCACAGACCCAGGCTGGCTGTTTTGGTTTGGCAACCTATGCTTTGGTTTTCAAGCACAGGTGAGCCTTTATCATTGCTCAAGAATCCTTGAATCTGTCAGTGCTCCAAACTCTTCCTCCTTCTCCCATCTCTAACCCACTCCACCCGCTCTTCAGAAGATACTCTTCTCTCCAAACCGACTGAAGAGAAAGGCAATACCACGAGCCCTCATCTCCCCCACTCCTCCACTGCCCACGCCTTCTAGATCCCAACCACACTGCCTTCTATAAGACATACCTTTTCCTTTTCACTCAGCAACCAGCATTCCCACTCTTAAGCATAACAAGCCCACCTCTGTGTGTTGGTCTACGGTTCTCAAACTACAGCCATAGCACCAGGTGTACACACTCCCTCATGGGAAAAGCACACCACATCTACCTGAGCTAACCACATTAAGCTTAAGGGAACACCTCCCTAGAATTAAAAACTGGAGGTGAGGTTCACAGTCCAAACGTCACACACTTCCAGATCATTCATTTTTCAAATGTAGCAGACAGTCATCTAACCACGAAGTCCTCCACTCGGCATATGCCTGGCACTCTGCAAGGTGCATGGGGAATGAGACCCAGGTCCCAGCTTCTGTGGAGCTCGCAGACTAAGGAAGGAAGCAGATAGACTGGCAGATAATGTCGGCAGCACTGGGTCGGTGCTATGAGAGAGGTTCATAAGGGGAAGAGACGAGAGGTTCTCATGGAAGTGACACTTTGCTGATCAACTTTACACAGATTGCAAAGTCAGGAGACCCACTTGGGTCTGAGTATCAGCTTGTCACTTACTAGCTGTGGCCCAAAACAGCTAGTCTCCTCTCCCACGTGTGAAATGGGGATACGCTATCTACCCTCACATGGCTGTTGTGAGGGTGAAACATATGTGAATGCACCCACCACTGTGCCTGGAACAGATAAAACTGTATTCTTATTTCAAGTAAGATCAAATGTCAGGGGAACCTAAATAAAAGGAGAAACAAAACTCTTTGGAAGACCAGAGCCAGTCTCGCTCAATCTGAGCATTCTGCTTTGCTCACAGCTGCTTATCTCAAGTTGTGAATTTCTTACGGTATCCAGTTAAATCAAGAATCTCTGATTTACGTCCATAATTAACACCCCATTGTGATACTGAGTCCATCTATGACATAAAATATATGTACTGAATGAGTGGAAATATTAATTTACATTAGGAAAAAAAACCCACACACATAAAAAGCTCCCGTAAAACATTCGTGCTTATATAAATCTACCCAAACATACACTTGGATTTGATTTTTGAAACCAGGCTTTTTTCTCTCTTGATGGGTATTCAATAATTGTTGCTTTTAGAGAGCAGATCTGTCGCCGCCTTTTCGGTGACAGTATTACTGTGATTGAGGGAGACAGCTCAGGAGGAAAGCACACAGGCACTTTTCTCTGTTCTCGCCGGTGAAGTGTTGGTAACAGAAGATCTTTGCAGTAATGACACCTGCACTGACAATTCAGTGTAATTCTCAGATATTTTCCATGGGCCCAGAGAGGGCGAGCACATAGGCCTTTCATCATTTTCCAAAGAGTTTTCGATGCTACCCATCCCGTATTCACACGCCTACAGGTTTTTTAGCCATTCAGAGCATCTTATTTTATGGTTAAAATTACTACTGTAATATAATGTAATGGGTTCGTGAGGTTCTGATGAAGATCCACCTTACAAAAGCCTTCATAGACTAAAAGAGAAATACGTTGTCACTACTGAAAACAACAACAGCAACACAACAAAGGGAAGAAATGGCTACACAAGAAGTCCTGTCCTGCTTTCAGTAGTAAACAACCAAATTAATTACCCCACTGAGATGTCATTTGATAGTATTCTCATTTTAGAGCTAAGAAGTGGAAGCTAATGGGGGAAGGGAAAAAAACATTTATTAAGTGTGAGGTGCTTTGAGGGTAGGTGCAGGAAGAGAAAGGAAGAAGAGACAGGCACACAGAAGGTAGGATGTGATGTAGCTGGTCCAATAAAAGTAACATTTTAGAAGGCAAAGAGTTTTCGGCCACAAGGAAACCTGGCACTTACCCCCAAGTTGTCTTCACAACAGCTCTGTGAGCTGAATGATCGTTCCATTTTACAGATGAGAAAACTGAGTCTCAGAGATGTGAAGAGATGGGCCTAGGATGGCATAGCTACTAAAAACAGAGCTAGACACAAAACTGGTCCAGTATGATTTCTGTCCCACTTGCTCCAATTAGTTGTACAACATGATCAAATATAATGATCGACCCTGAGATTAGGATTTGAAATTCTTACCTTGCGATTCTCACTGTAACGCCACGATAAAATGAAAGCTTGCATCCAAAATTCCCTCGGCTCTAAGTGTTCTGAGCAAACCAACTCTGGCTGCCTCCCAACCATTCAGTGTGTTTTCTTACTTTGCCAGCTCCAGGGACACTGGTCATGTGTCAGCTCTCTATTGCTTTAGGAATTAGTGTATATGTTATATTCAGAAACACAAATATAAATAGCTCGACTTAAAATGTTTTAATCAAAGATGGCAGAAAAAATACTTTAAGTTTCCCATGCTCGATGTTAAGAGCCAATGCTTCTGCTACCTTTCATGTGTATTTTTAAGAACTAATCTACAAGAACCATGGCCTGTGTCATAGATTCTTAAACATACTGTATTGCCTTTTCTAATTTAAAGCATAAAGCTTTAAATGTATGCTTATGGTGACAATTAGGAAATGCTAGATTAGACAGGGCATCAGTTTTCCACGAACAGCACTCATTTAAGTTCATTTCCACCCCACATCTCTGCTTGAATGTTACATCATTCAATCGCAAATCTCTCTATAAAAGTGTCTGGCTGTCTCTTAAACCCACTTACGCTCTATGCTTCAATGCCTTTCCTTGGCAACTTTTTCCATATGCTGAACTTCTTCTCAGAGAAGCAGTTCTGTCTCAATTCACAGAACAGCACACCAATCAACACAAGAAGGCAGGTAAAGAAAGAAAGGGGAGACAGGCACACAGAGAAAGTAGGATATGAATGTAGCTAGTCCAATAAAAGTAATGTTTTAGAAAGCAAAGAGTTTTAGGCCAAAAGAAAACTAACCTAACACCTACCCCCAAGCAATCAGAGAGCCCTGAACTTGAATTTATAACCCAAACACTCCGGACCATATGCAACTTGAGACACACAACTGGTAGCACTGCTGGGGATTTATGACTTATGACTTGTTCATATTTAATTTGTAACCAAACACTTCCCCTTCCTCTTAGCTACCTTAGAACTCTTGATTAACTCTTGTTTTCACAGGTCAGAGGTTAAATAAAGGAAGGGAAGCATTCTGGAGTGAGATTGCCCAGAGCACTACATCCAAGAGTGACCTGTGCAAGGAACATTAAAATAAGTGATAAGACTAGAGATTGTTTGAGACAGCTGATGTTCAAAGCCTCCTTTGGGTACGAAGCAGGACCTTACAACTAGAGCTGGCAACAAAAACAGACAGGAAACTGCTCTCAAGTTACCTCTCGTGATGGAGCAACTCTCTCACCAAGAGGTTTCTCCAAAAATGTTTGTAGAAATGAAACGGGGTTTCGAGGGACGGTAAAGCAGGAATTTTTGCAAGCCAAGCAGCCCCTCTCCTTGCTTTAGTCTGCCACAGGCATCCGTCTTGCACACCATATTCTTCTACTCCAAAGAAAACTTCCACTACTAACTCGTTCTGCAGCAGACCCGGGCCAGGCTGAGGGAAGCAAATTTCTTTGCACAAAATTAATCACACAGAGGTACAGCCGACCCGCTGAACAGGTCTAATCTATCCAACTGCAAGATCCACTTAGTTCCAAATACCTTCACTGCTGGACTACTCCTGATGTACCAGATAACAATAGTAATAGTAAGAGACTGTCATTGATTCTGGAATCACAAGTACCAGGAGCCATTTTTGCACTTCCTTATTCCTCATAGTAATTCTATTAAGTAGGTACCATTATATCCCCAGATAACAAATGAGAAAACTGAAACATGGACAGGGTAAGCTACTTGCCCAGAGTCACATGGCCAGAAAGTAAATCCAGGTTTGTGTGATTTACTACTCCAACAGGTACTTTTCTAAGGGTGCGGGGGGGATCTCCCTCAGGGGATGATACCAGTGAAGTGTGCATTTGGCAGCACACACACTTCACATGTGACTAGGTGTCTTCAAACTGTCAAAATGGGACAATCATCAAACACATTTTACAGATAGCATGCATGCATTCATTCATTCACTCACATTCATTCATTCACTCACTGCCTAAGGTAAGCCAGGCCCTGGGTACAGAGTTGAATAAAGCCCAAAGCCGGCCCCTGGCTTGGGCTGGTGTGCGAAACCACATGGCATCAAGAATGCTCTGAGGCGACGAGAACAAAACTTGGAAAATGTAGGCAATAATGGCTGGGCCACCTGGAAGGAGGTGAGGTGTGCGTTCCCTCTGCACCATGACCATGGGTCACGGCCACAGCACAAGACGGGCAGTTTCCACAGCCGAGCCCTTCCGAGGACACGGGACCCGCTCCCAGGCGATCTGGGGAGCTGGGAATCTGGCACCAAATGGGAACGTGAGACGCCGTTAGTCACTACTATCAGCGTGATAAAAATCCTACTCCTCGGCCTCTCCTTATTTTTGAAATAACCTTTGTGCTTACGGCTTACAAAAGCGACAATTGGAGTTATTAAATTCCCTCAAGATATGGTAGCTCAGAAGGGGGAGTGTTTGGTTACAAATCAAATACGAATAAGTCATAAGTCATAAAGTCCCAGCAGTGCTGCCAATTATCTGTCTCCCTCAGAAGAAACCCTCTAAACCAAACTTTACAGAAAAGAGGCTCAGTCAACAAACATCCTGGCAGAAAGAGATTTCTCTGACATCCATCCTTAAACTCACAGAGCAGGAAAGCAGCCTTTCAAAGACTAGCTACTGAAAGCAGAATATTAAAATGAAGGTCAGAAAATGTATGTATGAATCATTTTTACTGTATCTTCACCAGCATTAAATGTTGACTTAATTTTTATGGTAATATATTTTAGATGGCAGTTCTTTATTAAGTACAATAGCAAAGCATATACACACACACCTAAACAGGTGCTAAGAGAAGGGTTAAATTACATAATTAAACTATGAAAATCCAAGCAACAGAAAATTACATTTTAGAATGTTTTTAATGATGTAGGAAAACGCTGACGAAATAATAGATATTGAAAAGTGGTATACATAACTATGTATCATATGCAATCATACACACTTACAGAAAGACTAGAAGACCAAAAAAATTAATCATGGTTCTTGCTAGGTTATGCGGTTGTAAATAATCTTTGTTTCCTTGTACATTCTTTTCTACATTTTCTATGGCTTATGTATTGAGCATACAAGTGCCTTAAAAATTAGAAAAGGTTGTTTTGTCTTTAAAGCAGTCTGTGTTATTCATAATGGCGATACTTGGAAGCAAGCTACATGTACAATAATAGTTCACATTAAACTGTAAACTATCAAAAGAATGGAATATTATGTATGCATTGAATCAGACTATAGAAAATATTTTAAGAGAAACATTTATGAAATATTTAAATATAAAAGCAGGCTCTATAATATGTACAAATAATTTTTCATTTTCATTTTTGCATTTTTCTATCGTCTCCAAACTTTCTACAATAAACATGTATTATTTTTATTAACTTTTAAATTAAAATCTCTCTTTTTTTTTTTTTTTAAATTAAAAAAACAAAGAGTGGCATGTGTGATTCCTCCCTGCCTACCAACTTCCAAGTCATCTTGCTTGGTAGCGGAAAGGTGGATTGGTCAGGAAGGGCAGAAGCGAAGGCCTACCTTTCTGTGTCTTTAAGTGCTTGATAACTACGACTACCTGCTTCCCACACAGGCCCCCTGGATGAAACAGAAGTCTGCGCCCTTCAGCGAACCGGCGCCACCAGAGCCCTGAGATAGCTCCACTGCACCACGCTCCCACAGATCTCAATTTTGGGGTAGGGTGGTCGGTTGATAAGGTTTTCAGTGACCTTCCTTAACACAGAAGCAGTCAGCCTCAGGAAATCCCGTGGGGCCTCAGAGAATGGGACATGGTCACTTATCCAAGGGCACTCTACATTCAGAGGGGACAGAAAAAAAAGGGTCAGAATCTATTTTTCCCTGTTAGACTTTGAGGCCAAATCTACAAGTCTGGATCCTTCATACAAATATTTAGTAAGCATCTGTATACGCCAGCCCTGTGCTAGACAGCTAGGCTAACTAAATAAATGAACGAGACACAGTGCTATCTGTCCTCAAGGAACCTAAGTCTTTTGGGGGAAAATATACATGTAAATAGGTAATCACAATGCACTGTGATGATGCTGTGATACAGTTTGGCACCAAGAGCTGTAGGGACAATGAGAAAGGGTATCTCGACAGTCTGGGATATTGGTTAAATGAGGAAGAGAAGTTAGATGAAAGCAAAGTGTATTTCCATCTGGAGGGAACAAACTATTAGAGGCACAGACGCAACAAACCATCAATGGCTTAGAATGGCCGGATCACTTTTAAAGGTGGGGAAGGATGTTTCTCTGTGTGTGCTTTTGGAAGGTGGGGTTGGGCATGGGGGTGCAAAGGGAATCTTAATCTTGGCAGCAAGAAATGTTGACCAGACAAATGCAAAGAGATCAGCTTGTGAGGAGTTTTATGTGCAAGACCAGAGTTTAGCTCTTTTCCTGAAAGCAAAGAAGGGTTTTCAGCAAAGAAAAATTTGATCAGATTTGTGTTTTTAGAAGATCACTTTATCAACTTTATCAGAGTGGAAGATGATTCAAAGGGAAAGTCGGGAAGCAGATAAATTCAAAGATTCTAAGACCCACATAGTTGGCATAAGTCCTCAAGGAAGAAGGAGGTTCTAAAAGTGATGTCAGTGCTCTTTTAATTATTGAATTAAAAAGAGGATTTGGATCTAGGAGAAGAGCGGAAAAATGAGCTCCTGTTAGGCAAAGGTTGGCCTGAAGGGCGCACCTCCCTCCGAAGCAGCACCCAGGTGACCTGGCGGGAGAGGAGGTGAAGCTGGACACTCCGGAAGGACAAGGGGAGCTCTCCTGCTTACTAAAGGGCACCCCCTGAGCTGTTACTTCATCTCTCCAAGGCCACTTGCCTCTGCAAAAGGGCAGTACTTACTACTTACATAATAAGGCCATGGTAAGGAACATATTAAGCAATCTAATACAAATAATTTAATAATTTAATGCAAATAATACAAAGTGCCCATCACGGTTCATAGAACATATCAGGCACTCAAAATTAGGCAACTTCTGTTATTATTGTTAAACAGGAGATGCTGACTTGCTCTCTCAAGAGAAAGAGCAAGTCAAAGCTATGTTTTAGATGATTTTAAGTGCCTTTAAAATGCTGAATGCCAGAAGCGTATGTATATTCTTTACAATTACTTTTAAGATTGTATCTGTCACAAAAGAGTGAGCTAGGGTCAATAGGGATTTTATTAATATTTATCCATTTGACACAAGATAAAGATTTCATTTCAAAGACAGAATAAAAGCAAAGGAAAAAAAGATGGGGATCATAAATGTGTCACCAGTATTTTTTCAATTATTCCTCAATGAATGACTCTTTTCAAGCTAACACTGCAAATAATTCCTTGTGCTTTCTTGGCTGAAGGAATGTCATATATTGTTCTTAACTAATTATATGAGACTTAACCCTAGAAGATTTAGTATGCTATAGTGATATAAAAGATAGCAACAGTAATAAGGCTCTCAGAGCTATCATTAAACAAACATATGGATGTTAACATTTTTACCTTTCACAAATATTTGAACTTAACTTTTATGGGTCTAAAATAGAGCAGCTTTAGTTAATTTAAAGACCAGTTCTGCACACTGAGTCATTCATGGGATGGGAATGAAAATATCTAGTACCTCAGCTATGTCAGGCATTAGACCACACAGTTCAAGGGCATTATCTCTGCCCCTCACCTCGGCTACATCAGACGAGTATCTTCAGCTAGAAGTAACAGATAAAGAAATGAAGGCTCAAAGACGTGCAGACTTGCTCAAGGTCACTACGCTAGTAAAGTGGCATGGTTTTAAAGCTCGTGATCTTTTTTCTTTTTTATAAACCAATTTTGAATTATAGTTTACATATGATACAATCCGCCCATTCTGTGTGTACATTTAGAGGAGTTCTAATAGTGATATACAGCTGTGTAACCATCCCCACCACAATCAGTACATCCAACATTTCCAGGACCCCAACACGCTCCCCTGTGCTCCATCCAAGTCAACTCCCTCGCCCCTCACAGGGTGTCTATTAATGCGTATCATAGCTCTTACCACACTCTACCGAGATCATCTGTTTACCACCTGTTCTTCCCACCATCTACCTTTTTAAAATTCATTTCTTTTTAACATCAATTAAAATTCACTCTTTCAGGTGTACAGCTCTATGAGTTTTGACAAACGCATACACTAGTGTAACAGCCACAGACAATCTAGACACAGAATACATCTATCACACATCACTCAATTTGTTTATGCTGCCCCTTTGTAGTCAACCCTTCCCCACTCCCAGAACCTGATCTGTTTCCTATTCCTATAATTTTGCTTTTTACAGAATGTCATATAAATAAAATAGTACAGCATGTAGCCTTTTGAGACTAGCTTCTATCATGATCTTTTAAAGCCGCACTGTATATTTTAACCTTTTTCCTACTGCTGACCAATGAAAGATAAGTTTTAATAGTAATATATTCCTGTGGGCATTCCCATATATTCCAACTCCATGGTGCTGTCGCTGTACCCCAAGTTAGGGGACATTATAGGAATACCTTCTGCCCACCCAATGCATTAAAATAGTGTATCATTCACAGACTTCATTAGCTATGTTATTTAATAGTAACAGATTACGTGAGAGACAACTCACAGGTAAAGAAAATAAACCACTCTATCTACACTGGGCTTGTAGTATATCAAACCTATGTATTATACCATGCTTTCTTCTAGCTAAAAAACCATGCCCAGCCCAGAGGTCTGACCATGACACTATAGGAGGTGGCAAGGGTTTACTCCATGGCCAGAAAAAGCTGAAGCCAAGCTCTCCGCCACCTGGCCCAACTCGATGAAGCAAAGGAGGAATGAGAGCGGCCAGCTGCTCTAAACTGTTCGACCCTGTCATTTGTAGCAGAAGGAACAGAAGTCCAGAGAGTGGGAGGGACTTATCCAGAGCCACACATCTGCAGAGCCAAAAGAACATCCCGACAAACCTAGAAGTAGATCTATCTCTGTCCCCAATGAATGGCTTAGCAAGGCCCCAGTATTATCCTCCTCTTTCTTCTGTATCTCCTACTAAGTCGGACACAAAAGAACCTGGTTTCTCATGTCTGAGAGGATGTAGAAGAGTTGCTATCTTCACTATCTGGAATTGTCCTGAAACATCAAATGTTCATTCGGATTCCACAAGGAATTCCCATAGTCCCTTACTAACCAGAATTTGAAGTGAGGTCTATTTAGCTCCAAACCTGATGATCTTTCTGCCTACTGTATATTTTGATATCTACTCTGACACCCATTTGGCTTAGTATTCTATGGCTCATTCGGTCATCAAACATTTATTGACTGGGAGGCCCTTTGCTGGGCCCTGGGGCTAACAAGAGAATCAGACACAGTCTCTAGTTTTAATTCTAAAATGAAATAGAAATGGTCACATTAAAAGGTCCTTTATTTTATTGAAGGACAGTTGAATAAAGGCTACTGGAGCACTGAAACCAACTGTGATCCCCAAAAAGGGCTACTTGATTTTTATGAACAATTTTCTTCTTCTTTCTCTTTCTGTTAATTCAAAAAACTGGCACCTTTGTCTAGGTCCAGAATGTAAAATCAGAAAATAAAATGGCAAGTCTTACAACTGTGAACTTCAATCAGCTCATTACAAACCAAAGAGACATATTTGAATGCATGTTGCTACATTCATTTACCTATTCTGCCAAGCCATTCAATTACACGATTTCAGATTTTGTATAAAAAAACACAGCCATGTTTCTTTCAAAAGCTGGTATTTAGAGAAAAGTGATTAGAACAGCATGCTATGATACGTTAATACAGTGGTTTCATTTAATGGACAATGGCAGTTTCTGAAATGCTCCCTGTACTTTAAATTATTACACTTAGAATTCATGACTACAACGTTTTTCAACTTTTTTTCTTTACTGCTGTACAATACACTCCACTGCCACGGTGAATGCAAACAAAACACATTATCGAAAGAGTTCTATTAGCATTTGTAATCTCAACACAAGGCAGTTTTAAAGGTGGGGAGTGGATACAGTGGGTTGATCGAATTGTGTGAACACTGAGAAGGATAAAGCATCATGATCGAGTAAAATGCGAGAAAGGAAGAGAAAAGGCTAAAGCGGGAGAAAAATCTGAAAACAAAATTTAACATCCCCTCAGAGAGACAGGGCACAAAAGAGATGAAGTTTATTCTAACCAGAAGCAGCTGTCGCTGTTCGAATTAGGAAGCATTCCTAATGAATCAGCAGTTCTTATAATAAATATACTTCCCTTTGAAATGTGAGGATTCTGCTATGAGGATTTCTTTTGATATATTTTTTACATGAACTCATTAGACGGAGAAGAGGCAGGGACTGAGCATGTTCATTTCTAAATGACGATGGCTATCTTATCGATATCATATCCAATGAAGCTAAAAAAGGTGTCTACTCACCCGGACCCTTCGTGGCTCATCCACACAAACTTCGTACAATGCTATGTAACAGCCATGTCTTACCAAATACCTGCTACTACATTAACTTAACTAGTGCCAGTTAAGTTTAAAATGGAAACCAGAGCTAGACAAACAATGAAAAAAGCATGTCTTCTGCATTAAGAGGAACCCCCAGATTCCAATATGGTGAAGAACTGCTTACAGAGCATATGCTGTTCCCCAGATATGCTTCTTGCCATTTTAAGAAGAGAAAAAGAAAAAAAAAGTATGCAATATTAATAAACATGCATACAGGCATACTTATTGCATCTCCATGTAGGTTCCATATTCCTCTTTTTTTCTTGCATTTAAAAACAATCATTTTTAACAGAGGTTTCTGTAACCAAAAGTCACTATGTTCCTATCAATACAGACAGGAAATTGAAAGGCACATCTTTCGATCAGCAGAGGCGAGCACGACTAGGTGGGCATTATTCTACCCACTGGCTATCTTTCTCCAACTTTCGGTCTTCCTCCTCTTCCTCCTCTTCTATGGTGGGTTCCCAGGATTCTTGGAGCTTCGGTGCAAAAACCAGGAACCCCAGAAGGAGTTACGGAGTAACCCAAGGTGTAACAGAAACTGTTAGAGCTGCCTTGACTTTTGCTCCTAATGCCTACGGTACTTAAGCCTTGAACTTGGAAATGAAAATGAAAGGATACTCTAAATGTAAACACAAACTTTAGGCTGCTTGAAAACAACCCTTTCCACAAACTTAGATATGACCTACTATCTCAAGTAGGTCACCTGTGCTCTTAACGACAGGTTAGAACACAAAGGGTATGTAGACCTGCAGATAACAGAAGTCAAGGACCAAGAAGATTTAACACTATCATTACCGTATCATACAGAAGAGGCAGAGCTGGGTGACTCCTTAAAGGAATCAGGACTTGGATATAAGTGGGAGGATTACTCTGCTTCATAAAACCAAAGCCCAAACTGGGCGGGGGGAGACAGACCAGAGAACAACCTAGCGTCGTGAAAACAGATGCCTTTGCTTAAAGATCAGTGTGTTTTTGTTCTACATTCTGAGTAAATAGAAAAGGAGGGCTCAAAAAGGACCAGGAAATATGTCTGAGATCACTTAACAAACATTAGAGCTATATTGGAACCCAAGTCTCTCTGGCTCCAAAGCCACTACACCATGTTGCCTCCCTAGTGACTTCTAAATCATGGGTAAGATTCTACTCACTAGGCAACGTGACCTCTTCAGGACATCTCCCTTGGCCATAAAGCTGTAACTTAGTGTCCTTCTCTCAGATGGAGAAAACAAGGCAGAGAAGGGTTAGGTGACTTGACCAACATTATATAATTCTATTTTTGAAGAAGACTCAATGTCCAAAGGGACCGACTACTAAAATTCTCCTTCATTTTCCAAAATGAGTAACCCCTGAAGAGTCAGCGCCACTGAGTTCCCCTAGACTCATTCCCCTGCAGATTTGCATTTCTACAGAAATGCCTGCCTAGGCCCGGCACTTATGTGACCCAGGCCTTGCTCAACCAAAGGGACAGCTCTGCAGCTGCCACGCTGCTTTGCCTTGCCTGCTGTGTTGGACAACTGTACTGGCTTCTGAATATTTCACTAGATGAGGAGTGATAAAATCTATCAAGGACTAGCAAAGGAGAAGAAGTTCAGATGTCTGAAACGCAGACAATGATTTGTACACAAATATATCCATCTTGGGGCTTCTTATGATAGAAAAAAAAAATTGTAAAGAGCCTAAAAACTGGCAGTATAATTTTCTCAGGGGCTGGAATAAGAGACACATGATTATAAATCCAAGCTTCACACATGAGAGACAGGCAAGTTACTTAAACCGTAGTTTACTTTTCTTTAAAATTGGGCTTAATATCTCCGAGTTGTCATTAGGATTCAACAGTATAATTGGTAAAATAGGCTTAGCAGTTTCTAGGGGCAAAGGAACCAATGAATGGCAGAGGCTCTGCTGTTACCATTCATTCCGACAGACAGAAACACCAGGTAAAGGATAAGACACGTTCATGATTTAGCGTGACGTGACCACTAAAATGTCCTTCAGAGAGAAAATTTTAATGTTATACAAATACATAAAAAAAGAATATCGATTAAATAGAAAAGGTATCTAACTTCAAATATATAATTTTAAAATACGTGCATATGTACATTACATATATTATTAGAAATGAACTAAAAGGAAACACACTATAATTTCTGTTTTCTGGTGGTAGAAATAAAGACATTTCTTCTGTGTTGAAAATAATACATTCATTCAACAGTCAGTTTCATTTTTTCCCCTCCAACTGTTTCATCAGCATTTTTTTAACAGACCATCCTTTCCCCCACTCTAAATGTCCCTGGAACCTCTATCAAAAATCAATTGATCCTCTATTCTTTTCCACTGATCCATGTCTATCCTTGTGCCAGTAGTACCACAATGTCCTAATTCCTGCAGCTTCACAAGATTTGAATTCAGGTAATGTTAATCCTCGAACTTTATTCTTCTTTTTCAAACTTATTTGGGCTAAGTCTTTTTGTTTGTTTGTTTGGTTGGTTAAAAAAATCTCCATACATATTTTAGAATCAGCTTACCAAATTCTAGAAAGAAGCCTATTTGTGATTCATTAATTCTACAGATCGATTTGGGGAGAACTGACATTTGTATCAGTAATGGTCCTCCAGAGAAACAGAATCACATGCGCGCGTGCGTGCGCGCACACACACACACACACACACGCCCACACACATACGGAGAGAGATTCATTTTAAAGAATTGATTCAAGCAAGTCTAAAATCTATAGGTCAGACAGCAGACTGGAAACTCTGGTAAGAGATGTTGCAGTCTTGACTTCAAAATCTGTAGGGTACACGTTGGCTGGCTGTAAACTCTGACAGGATTTCTATGTTACAGTCTTGAGGCAGAATTCCTTCTCCAGGAAAGCTCGGTTTTTGCTCTTAAGGCCTTTAATTGATTGGATGATACCTATCCACATTAAGAAGGGTTATCTCCTTTAAGGTCACCTAATTATGTTAACTGCAGCATCATCTAGACCAGTATTTGATCAAACAACTGGCACAACAGCCTAGCGGACTGACAAACAAAATTAAGCGTCACGACATCCTGACAACACCGAGTGTTGCAATCCATGAGCGTGTTTATCTCATTTATTTAGATCTTCTTTTAACATATTTCAGAAACATTTTATACTTTTCAGTGGCCAGGTAATACAAATTTTTGTTCAATTTACCCTCAAGTATTCTATATTTTGATGCTATTATAAAAGCACTTTCGATTTATAATTTCTAATACCAGTTTCCTTACCTCACATCATATACAAAATGAATAGAAATGAATCAAAGATTTAAATATAAGAGATAAATCTATAAAATGTCTAGGAGAAAATATAGGAGAATATCTTTATGCTCTTGGCTTATGCAAAAATTTCACAGCACACGAAGAACATGAATCATGAAAGAAAAAAATGATAACCTGGACTTTGAAATTAAAATCTTATGATATGTGAAAGGTGGTATTAAGAAAATGAGAATGCAATCTACAGACTGGGAGAAAATATTTGCAAAGCAAATATCCAATAAAAGACTTATAGTCAAAATATATAAAGAACTCCTACAATTTAGTAATAATAAAACAAAGAACCCAATTAAAAATGGCCAATGGATTTGAACAGACATTTCACCAAAGAAGATATATAATAATATTTTCCTAGTAAAAAGCACATGAAAAGTCTTTCAACATTATCAGTTACCAGGGAAAAACAAACTAAACTCCCAATAATATACTACCATAATTCAACGGAATGATTAAAATGAAAAAGGCTGACAATATCAACAGTTAGTGAGAAAAGGCACAACTGGCATTCTCATACATTGTTGAAAACAATTTTGCAGTTTCCTGTAAAGTTTTCATGCCATAAGACCCAGAAATCATATGTCTATGTAAAAACTTAAACATGAATGTTTACATCACTTTCACTTACAGTAACCAAAACCTAGAAACACCCCAAACGTCCACCCACAAGTGAATAAACTGGGTTACATCCATACAACAGAATACTACTCAGCAATAAAAAGGAACAAACTACTCCTACATGTAACAAGGATATATCCCATAATGTTACGCCAAACCAAAGCAGCTAGACATAAAGGAGTACACAGAAAGGACTCCACTTACATGAAATCCTGGAGAAGACAAAGCTAAACTATAGCGAAGGAAAAAGGACCTGTGGTTGCCCAGAGCCAGCGATGTTGAGAGTGACTAACAAGGGGAACAAGGAACTTCTGAGGGTAACAAAGAATGTTGTATATCTTGACTATGACGGTGGTTCCACATCTGTATACATTTGTCAAACTTGCTAAATTATACACTTAAAACTGGTGAATTTTAGTATGTGTGTTTACATTTCTTTTTATCTCCCTTTTTGGTATATGTAAGATCAGATATTTTCAAAAACCCTCCCAACTGATACAATTAAATGCTAGATCACACACACACACACACACACACACACACACACACACGCATGCACGCACGCAATCTTTAAACATGTGGCAAAAAGTAAACATTTCAGAGAACAGAAAAATGAAATGAACATGAACTCAGAAAGGTAACTCAACAATGAAATTGGTTTTCACAAACTTGAAGCTCTTTGCCAAACTGTGGACACTTTGAGCTCCCAAACTATGGAGATAGAAGGCAGAAGTAAAAGGCCATAAAGCGTAGGAACCTTCCGAGGGCACCACGACCTAAAGCTTAGTTGCTTGAGGGCTACACCTTTAAGGATAAACAATTTTCAAATAAATTCTGCCAGCACAAAATTTTCCTTTCTTAATGCTCTTACAGGGTGGAAGCAAACATCTCCACTGACAATTTCTATCTATAAGTATGCTCTCACATGGATTTGCAATCCAAATTCACCTCCCATGGTCTGAGATAAAATGTCAAACAGATAATTTATAGAGCCGTGGAATTATTAGTACCTCTAAGTAACAGCCAGGAGCATAAGCGAAATACAGATCTACTGTAGAGAGACTCCAATTTAACCAAGGCCTCCAAAAATTCTTACAAATTCAGCTTTATGGACAACTAAAATAATCAAATATGGAATATTAAAAAAAAAAGTTTAATACTTTTAAAAACTAAAGATTGAAGTAAAAAAAAAAAAAAGACTACAAACAGCCAAACAGATATAAAAGAATCAAATGAAACCTTATATAATGAAGAGATTAAACACAAATAAAGGTAGAATTAGTGAACTGAAAAATAAACCCAAATACATTATCCATAATGTGGTCTAAATAGACAAAAGAAAAAATACGAAAAAGAAGATAAGCAACACGAAAGCGAGTGAAAGTCTAACACATTCTAATCAGATTTCCAAAAGGCTATAATAAAGAGAATCAAAGAAATAATGGCTGAGAACATTCTGGAACTGCTAATCTAGAAATATCAAGCAAGATAAATTTTAAAAAATCACACCAGAGACAAAGCATTGTGAAACTGCAGAACTCCAAGTAAAAAACAGCAAGAGAGAATAAGTAAATTAGTTAAGAGCAACAATTAAACACACCCATTTACGACAAGGAAAAAAACAAGTAAAAGCAAATTAGAAACACAAAAGAACTTCTTTAATCTAATAAAGAATAACTAATTAAGACCTCTCTTACTGGAGAAATGTTAAAATACTTCCTTTCGAATCAGGAACAATAAAAGAATATTCTCAATCTTTATTTCTACTTAACATTGTACTCAAGATACTAGGCAGTGCAATTGATCAAGAAAAGAAAATAAAGGGTATAAAGAATAGAAAGGGGAAAAATGACAAAGCATTCATTTATAAATTACAAGATTATCTGAAATCAAAAAAAAGTATAACAAATTACTAGAATTAATTAGGTAGCTGGGCAAAATTCAATATTCAAAAATTAATTGAATTTCTAAACAACGAAAGAATAAAACAAATTAAAGATGTATACATTTACAAACCCATAAAAAACATTCTTAGGGGAAAAATTATCCAAAGATGTATAGGACCATTATAGAAGAAATTTTAAAATGTTACTGAAAGATATTAAAATAAGACCTAAATAAACTGACATCGTGTTTGAGAATTGGGTAGGAAGACTCATTAACATAAAGATGTCACTTCACCACACACTTATCTATATATTCAGTGAAAGTCTAATCAAAATCTCAACATGATTTTTATGAAACTTGATAATGAGTCTAAAATTTACATGGAAGGGTACAGGACCAAGAAAAGCAAGACATTTTTGAGGAAAAGAAAGTGAGGAAACTTTTTCAACGATATTAAGACTATAGTAACCAACACAACAAGATGTTGGCACAGAGATAGACAAATTAACTAATACAGCAGAATGAAAAGCCAGAAATAACACCCATACATATAGGAAAACTTGATATATGACAGGGTTGGCACTGCAAATCCCTAGGAGAAAGAATGAGTATTCAAGACATGTTACAGGGGGCAATTTGATATCCAAATGGGAAAAAAACAAAGGAAATTGGATCCCAACTGTATAGTATCCATGAAAAGCAATTCCAGGTGGATTAAAGATTTAAATGTGAAAGGCAGAAACTTCAAACTTCTAGAACAAAAATAACACTGATAACAATGACATAAAAATACGAATAATCTAACTCATGAACACATACACAAAAAATTCTAAACCAAATATTAGCCAGCAAAGTCCAGTAATATATAAAAAAAATAAAATATCAAGTGGGTTGGTAGAATATTAAAAATCAATTATAACTTACCATTTTAAAAGAACAAAGTAGAAAACCAGATATTCATAGCAATAAATGCAGAATTGACAATAAAATTCAACACCTATCCATAATAAAAACTCAGTAAATTAGGAATAGAAGGAAACTTCCTCACTTTAAGGGTAAGTCTTAAAAAATCTATAGCTCTTATACTTTATGGCAAAATACTGTTCCCCCTAAGACTGAGAACAAGATAAAGATATTCACTCTCGCCACTTCTGTCGAATGTTCCACATGGAACTGTAGGTACTAGACAGTGCAATGAGGAAATAAATAGAAATGGAAGGCATAAAAATCCGAAAAGAAGAAGTAAAACCATCTCTATATGCAGGCGACACGATTGTTTACATTCCCTAGAGAATCTATAAAGAAATACAAGAATAAATGAAATTAGCAAGGTCACAAGACATAAGGAAAACATACAAAAAATCAATTGTATACATACGGCAAGCAACTGGAATATACAATTTAAAAAATAAAACAGTCCTATTTATAGGATTGTAAAAAATACATAAAATACATAGGAATAAACATAACAAAAGTCATGTAAAACCTTTAAACTTAAAAGTAGAAAATATTGCTAAGAGAAATTAAAGAAGACGTAAGTAAATGGAGACATACGCTATGTTCAAGGATTAAAAGACCCAATATTGTTACGATTTTTTTCTAAGTTGAGCTACAGATTCAACACAATTCCAATCAAAATCCTACCAGATGTTTTTGTAGAAATTGCCAAGCTGATGCTTAAATATACGTAGAAATGCAAAAGATCTATAATATCTAAAGCAATCTAGAAAAATACCACAGTTGGAGCACATATATTACTGATCTTCAATATATACTCTAAAGCTACAGTAATCAAGATAGGGTAGCATATGGATAAATAAATATGTCAACGGCATAGCCAGACTCACACTTATACATTCAGTACAAAGGCACCAAAGCAATCTAATAGTGAGAAAAAATGTCTTTACAACAAATGATGCTGAAATGACTGGATAACCATATGGGGAAAAAAAAGAACATTGACCCCTACCTCGTACCATGTACAAAGATTAATTTGAGATAGACCACAGACTTAAATGCAAAAGTTAGAATTATAATGTATCTAGATGAAAACATAAAAGAACATATGTTCCACATGAGAACATAGAGAAAATGTAAGAGCATGACTTCGGGGCAAGCAAATGTTTCTTAGAGCAGAAAAGCACTAAGCATTCAAGGAAGAAATTGATACATAAATTTTATCAACATAAAAACTTCTGGAGTGCCATGGCGATCGGAGATTAGTTTGTTGCAGGGACAGTGCACCCAATGACAAGGAACAACATTCATGGGCAGGCTAAATTAGCATTCAAGAGCAAGGCTCTTGGCTTCGGGTCCAAGATGGCAGAGTAGAAAGATCCTGAGCTCACCTACTCTCATTGACACCAAAACTACGACTACATGTAGAATAGCTATCTCTGAGAACGACCTGAAGACTGGAAGGAGAGATTTTCTATAACTGCGGATATAAAGAAAAAGCCACACTGAGACAGGAGGGGCAGAGACTCAGTCTAGTCAGGAACTCCTCTACTCCGCACCTCCTACTCCCTGTGAGATGACGCACAGGCACAGAGATAACACAGCCTCGGAGGTCACCCCGTGAAGAGTGAGGGGTCTGAGCCCCAGCCCAGAAGACCTGCACTGGGACGAGGGGCCCCCATCACATCTGGCTTTGAAAACCAGCAGAAAATACTTGCAAAATATATATCCGATGAAGGATCAGTATTAAAATATATAAAAAATTACAACTCAATAAAAAATAAAAAATTTATTTTCTTCATGTGTCAATAAGCACATTAAAAATGCTCATTAGTCACCAGGGAAATGCTAAGTGAAACCACAATGAGATACACCCACCAGAAAGGCTAAAAATAAAAAGACTGACAACACAAAACATTGGTGAGGATACGGAACAACTAAAACTCTTGTAATTGTTGGTGTGTGTGTAAAATGGTACAACCACTTTGGAAAGTCTGGCAGTTCCTTATAAAATTCAATATATAACTATCCCATGACCCAGCACTTTCACTCCTGTATTTACCTAAGAGAAATGAAAATACATGGTCATAGAAAGATTTGTACAAGAATGTTCATAGCAGCTTCATTCATAATAACCAAAAACTGGAGTGGCCCAGCTGTCCATCAACACGAGAAAGAATAAACAGGCTGCAATATAATCATACCATGGATGAATACCCAGCAATAAAAAGCAAAGAACTGTTAATAAATCAACAATACATATGAATCTCACAAACAGTAAGCTTTCATGTATAGGGAAGTTCTAGAACAGAGAAAATTTGCCTATGGAAGAAATTCATAGCAGTAGCTTCCTCTGGTTGATGGGCACAGGAACTGACTGTGAAAGACTATGAGAGAACTTTCTGGGGCTGACGGCAATGTACTATATCTTGATAAGGGTGTGGATCACACAGGTGTATGTATTTGCCAAAACCCACAGAATAGTAAACACATTTCATTGTACATGACTTTTCTCTAGGAAGAGGGGGAAAAAGAATGGTTAACAAATACTGAATTCTAGTTAATACATAAGCAGAAGTGCTTAGAGGTGAAGTGTACTGATATCTGCGACTTATTTTTAAATGCATAAACAAAAGATGTATTGATGGATAGACAGATATATGACACAGCAAGTGTACTAAATGCTCATTGTAAAATCTTAGTGATGAGTATGTAAGTGTTAAAACATCGGAAGAAAATCACACAAAGTGAAGAGGGAAGTGGGAACGGAAATCAAATTTCCTAGGATAATGAAAGCAAATGAAAGAATGAGAAAAAGAGAATATAGAAATAGTGAACCAAATAAATCAGGGAAGGGGAGTGGGGCATATGAAGGGGTGATTTTAAACAGAGGGATCAGAGAAGGCCTCCCTAAGAAGGTGACATCTAGGTGAAGACAAAGGGGAGAAAAGAAGTCGTGTGTAGTCATCTAGAAGAACATCCAGGCAGATGAACAACACAGAAGCCGGTGTGGCTAGAGCAGAGTGAGTGAGATGACGAGTAACAGAAATGAAGAAAAGGTAAAGAGCGAGGCAGACCACGTGGGGGCTTGTACCGTGAAGACCTGTCTTCCAACGGAAGCCACTGGAGGATTCTGGGCCAAAGAATGGTCTGATCTGACAACCTTTTTAAAAGATCCCTCTAGATGTCGTGCTAAAGATACTATCGTTCTTTCTCAACAAGGGTTCTAAGAAAAGAAGTAAGCCTTAATAGACTGTGATAATCAAGATATATATCAAATCATTATGTTGCACACCTTAAACTAATACAATGTTATATATGTCACTTATGTCTCAGTACAACTGGGGAAGGGGGAACCTTAACACCTTCAGTATTCCTTTGTATGTACACCAAGAATGACACTAGCAATGTACCATTTGGGGGATAATTGAGAAAATAGTCATTCAAATCCTTTTCTGTGTTCTAGGATCAGATGAGGAACAAAGTTCCATCTGAGATTAAGCCTGGAAACAAAAAAACCAGTGACAGTAATCCAACAAGCAATGGTGGTGTCTTGGACCAGGGTAGTAGCAGTGGAGGTGGGGAGAAGTGACCAGATCCTAGATAAACTTGAACATAAGCTAAAGCTAAGTTTGCCAGTGGATTAGACAGAATGTGTGAGAAGAAGAGAGAAGGATAGCTCCAAGATTTGGGGCATGATCACATGGAAAATGACATTGCCATTAACTGAGATGGGGAAGACGAAGAAAATCAGAAGCTGAACGCTGGAAACGGTATATAAAACTGCCTATTAGACAGCCAGGATGAGCTATAGACCACTGGAGTTCAAGGGAAAGTCCAGGTTTGAGATCAATATATAATATGGGGAGTTGTCAGATGGTATTTACAGCCATGGCATGACACTGGTTGTAATCAAGGGAGTAAATATATATAAAGAAGAAAAGAAGTCCAAAGACAACTGCCCGGGAGCACAGCACTGTTAAAACATTTGGAGAGCTTTAAAAGAATCAGCAAAGAAGACAGAAAGAAAAGCCAGGGAGGTAGTGGGAAGACAGGAAAGGAGGGTTCCCTGGAGGTCACATGACCAAATGTACCAAAAATTCATTCAACAGAGTGTTTCTCCCCTCCATCCTTAAAATGGGAGCAAGAGCCCCGTGCTTATACAATGATGAGAAAGATACAGTGGGGGCAGGGAAGAATGATAATCCAGAATAAATAATAGGAGGGGAGCTGATGGAATCACATCTTGAGTAGGTGAGAGGGCACAGGATCTAGTGTACAGGCCAGGATTTTGCTCTTGCTAGGAATCTCCAAAGTACATCGGTGTTAATAGGAGAGAAAGCAGCATATATGGACCTACTTGCAAGTGGGTCAGAAGATGTGGTAGCAGCTTGCAGAATTTGTTCTAATTGTTCAGAACGGCAGTGTTGTTATAGGGATAAAAAAAAAAAAAAAAACTGAAAATAGCCCGTGTGTACCAACCGATTAGTTTTAATGTCACTGATCACGTTCTTAAGTAGGCGGTAGAGGCTCGTGTGTTCATTTTATCATACCTTATACGTATGTTCCATTTTTCACATGTATCAAAAATACATGTAATAATTAATTGTGCATCGAAGTCCTATTTTGGATAGGGGACTGGAAATGAGGGGTGGTCAAGAGAGACTTGCATTATACCTATAGTAATTAAATATTTATGTATTATTTTAATTATTTACAAAGAAAATGTTGCTATATTGCTTGCATAATGTTTCTGGACACCTAAATTCTCTGGGTAGATGGGATTATAGGTCATTTTCTGCAATGTTTGGTATATTTTTCATTTTTATCAAAGTCTAGACATATTCATGACTGAAAAACTAAATTTTAAATAACCATATATAAATATTATAAATATATGAAAAAGCACTAAAAATATGTCACGACTGTAGCATGCAGGTGGTAAGGTCGTGTGGGCTATTCTTTTCCCCTTCTATTTTCTTATCGCACCTTCAGTTTGGCAGCGAGAGTAGGATGCACAACGAGCATGTATTGATTGCATAATTGGAAACAAAATTTAAAAAAAAAAAAAAAAACTCCTGGCACCTTCTGTTTTTCCACCTCTTTTTCTCATTATCCAAAATCGAATTTGGTTTTAACTGGATTCTAATCCCTTAATAAATGATCACTTGATATCTCCATGATGTCATGGTTTTGACACTTCACTTCCAGGTGTTACATACTAAACAGATGACCCTGGGTTAAACATATGTCTTGAATTTCATTTACAGTATCAGGATAACTACTCCTGCCTCAGCCCCTTGCAGCTATCAGTAGGCTGCCTACCGCTCCCCTGGAATCAACCTTTGGCCAGCTTAGCTGGTCGGTGTATCAAGAGCTGTCACTCCACAACCCAGCAGGATTGAAGACGGGCAGGTCTGGTCTATGTCTAAAAGTGCAGATGTCAAGCGTTTAGGCAAACCTGTCAGGGAAAGGCCGAAACAGAGTAGACAGGCTCCTGTCAGTTCAACGGCCCCTCTATGTGAAGTGTCCTCAGTTTCAGGGACTTCTCTCTCCCAAACTTACCATTCCCCCACCCTCACCGCCCCCTCTCAGGTGAGAAGGCATGTTCTTTGTCCTCATGCCTTTTGGACGGAATTCTTGCGATGATCAAGCACTCACTCTCCTACTGGGAACAACTCTGCTCTGAAGCTCCATTCTCCTCTGACTGGTTTTCCCTCTCCACCTGGCCAAGCTAACTTCTAAATTTGACCTCAGAGAACCAGTGTCGGAGGCCCCTTGCTCTCCCCACCCCATTCCCTGGGCATTTCCTCATATCCCCGTTAAGTTTTCTGCAAATGCCTGTCTTCCTCTAGCATCAAATCTTACCATCTCCTTGGTGCATGGCCCGCTGGTCGACAATGGCTACTGCTCACCATATACGCCAACCTCTGCTGGGGCCAATTCTGGCAGATATAACATACCTACATTATGAACTGTATTTCTGATAGGACCTACTGAAGTTTCTCCCAAGAGGTGACCACTCATGAAAGCTGGAAAATGTATTGCAAACTTCCCACTTAGAATTTCCAAAGAACTTGAAAGTCCAAGGTTGCCTCAAGTCAAAAAAAGACCTAAATTTCACTGGGGAGAAGGATATTAGAAAGGGAAAATTAACATTTGCTCAGCTACTGCTATGCGCCAGCTATTTACCTACAAAAGCTATTTATTCCTTGCTACAACTCAATGAATTAAGAATTATCGCTACAGAAAACAATCTGACACTCGACAATGTTTAATAACTTTCTCAAGCAGCCAGCAGCTGCTGGGACAAATGTTGAACGCAGGTCTTTCTGATTTCAAAGTTAATGCTCTTTTCATCATACCATGCTGACGCCCAAATCTCCAACACAATTCAGAGCTACAAAGGCGCTTCCAAAGTCCTATGTAGCTCCATAAATGATACTCAGATGTGCACAAATGTTTATTTTCACTAAATTAAAAAGCGTGTGATAAAGTTATAAAAACTAAGGAAAGGTATTGTGACGCAAGAGTTCTTCGTTCTGTTGTTTTTTTAACACCACTGACCAAATTTTGTAACGAGGCATCAAATATTGAGAATTTTGAAGGCTTGTTGTTCAGTTAAGGCAACAAAATCACTATCAACAAAACTGTGACTCTAGGGAATCCTTTCTGGTCACTCGCCAGACAAGGAAAGAAAGGCCAAGTGCGGCTGCCCTGTGGAGTCATCTAAAGGTAACTTAGCTAAAGAGCATTCGGCACCGCACAAATTTAACTTGAGCTTTTAAGAAATTCTGATACTTTTTAAATGCTGCTAAGGACATCTCCCCAAAAATTACATAACTAAAAATTCTTAGAAGAGATCATTTCAATTTATCTCCCCCACCTACTTTGGATGAGTAGCAATACTTGAGAATGTTTATATAAAAAGGAATTAACAAATGTACATCAATATTTATACATAAATTAATAAAGTTATGTCTTCTGGAACCAGATTACCTACTGCTACTGTGAAATACTACCTAAAAGCAGAAGTATAATTTAAACATCTAACGGGGGCAGTCATCCAATACCCTGGCCTTTTAGGTGTCTCGATGAGCTGTCATCGTTCTGACAATCTTCACTACACCTCAGCCACATCCTCTTTTGGTCTCCGCCCTTCTCCGACCTTCCCATAGCCAAACCTGTTGTGCCTCTGAAATCACTAATTAAAACTCCCCAATTCTGAACCTAGTTTCCCACCCTTGGTATTTGTTCATTTTACAACTTCTACCATACCTGTTCTTAACCTGCATCACTGGAGGTCTCTTTCTTCTCCCCATTTATCAGACCCTTCTCTCTTTACTCCTGACTTATCCAGCTTAGTCCTATGGTCCATCATATCAGGAACCTAAAAGGCCCATGTCTCCTCTCATCATGTATGCATGGAAACGCCTTATACCTTCTGTGTGTCTATATTAAGGCTGATATGCATGGCTGGGGGAAAAATGCACACAAACATATTGGACCTCTATAAAGTCTACATTTACAAAGTCTATAGCATCGACTAAGCCTGAGCAGCATCCAGCAGTTCTTTTCACTGGTCAGTCCACGTAACTATTTTTTTGGGGGGGCGGGGGGAGGGAGTGCCAGGACCAACGATCACTAGCTGCCCAAGTACCAAAAAATTATGCTTCCGAAATCTCTTGATGTAGATTCCATACGAAGAGCAACCAAGCTTCCCTAGTGTGCCACGCATGAGAGAAGCCCTTTTTTACTATGTGACTGTTTTAAATCTTTCCATTCTCCACTTAAACATCGAATCTCAACAATCTTTTCCTCGTTCTCAGCATCTGATCTCTCCACCAACTTCATCAAGAAAATAGAAGCTATTGGACAAGAGTTACCTCAACTTTCCAACAACACATTCATTCATTCACTATCTATTAAACACCACTGGACGCCTGGGCTCTGGAACCAGACCACCTACATTCTTATTCTGGTTTCATCCTTTGGGTAAGTAATTTAACCTCTTTGTGGTTCTGGTTTACTCGTTTCTAAATGGCAGACATCAGCAGTACCAGTCTCACAGGGTTGTTATGAAGGTTCAATAAGTACGCCTGGAGCATTTGGAACGGTACCTGGCACAGAATCAGCATGCCATAAACATCAGCCAGTGCTACCACCGTGATGACAACTCTGTGGGCCAGACCCCAGACGTGCGCACATCTATACCCGTCCTTTCCCTCCTTCCCTTCTGTTACAACAGGAAATGTCCGTGTCTCCCTTCCTTTTAACTGGGTTCAGGAGAAGATGAAAACAAAATAAATGCAGCCTAAGGTGAGAAGACCTGGAAGGCAAAGTAACTAGCCCAAGGTCACGAGGCTATTAAAATGCAGAAATCAACTCAGACTCTAATTGCATCATCCTGCCTTCCACATACCTGTTCTATTCCATGACAGCAAGGTCAGTTCCTGCCACAGAAGTGATGCTCACATTTGACAAAGGAGAATGTCCCCCAAAGTAAGTAAGGGCCATTAAAGGCCAGAAGCTACAAGTATGCATAAAACACTACCTCATGGAAGAGGGAGTGCTGAATTCTGCAGGTGGGCGGGGAACGGCCTCGCAGCCTGCAGGCCGCCGCGGGATCCTGTGAACAGGACCACGCGGAGAATCCCTGGCGGAGAGTTAACAAGGGGCAGGGAGCGCCTTGATGGCGAGAAAAAGTCAGAGCTGCTACCGGCAGGAAATCTCCTGGACGTGACAAAATCTGTTTAATAAAAAAGGAGAACATATTAAAACTATTTGGCATGTGGGCCCAAATCAAACGGTACAGCATGAAAGTCTGGCGATCACCTGAGGACTGAACGCAGAGGCCCTTCAAGTAGGGAGTTTGAGTTCCGACGGCTGTCACGGAACCCCAAGCCTTCAAACGCGACTGAAGAGGCGATAGAAAAGAACTCTAAGGAGCAACTGCGGAGGTGCAGATAAGAGATTCTCCTACGCTCAGAACACCTGGAATCGCTTAAGAGACATCTGTCATCATCTGGGAATCGGAGATGAGAGTGCAGGACCACTGGCTCAGGTCAGTTCGGAACAGCAACTGTTCAGAGGAGTAAGGCAGCGGAACTTTGGGCTTTTCATCCTAGCTTTACACAAACCCCTGATTACGGCATTTAAAACTCTACAGTTTTCCCACAAATTAAGGTAAATACGATGACTACATTTTAAAATGAAGAGTGAAAATATGAAAACTGGACATCCTAAACATCTAATATGCCAATAATTCTTAAATACATCATATTTAATCTCACAACAATAAGCATATTAATTAGGTAATTACTTAATAATTTATTAGCTCCAAACTGAAAGTTGGAAGTGAAATATCTTGCCCAGGGACAGAATTCATAAAGGATGAACTGAGATTTGACTCTAGATCTGACTTTGCCACTTTACATGTTCATATAGGAAGAGGAGGTAAAAAGAAAAAAAAATCACAAAATGATGTCCCTCTATAGAGCTAGATCAGGCTTCCAAACAAAAGGCATCTAAAAAATGGAATTTACTTTTAAAATTAGTGAGTATAATTAGAAGCGTTCTTGCCTAGCAGGCACGTTAGAATTGATTAAGTAGAGGAAAGACAAAGCAGCGGCATTTTATGCTGGAGAGTGTACAGCACAGCTGGCTAGACCAGGCTGGGTGGTGCTGACCAGCACCCACCCTCAGCAATGATAAGAATGCTCCCCAAAGTCATGCTGGTGGGCTGGGACTAGTGTCTGCTCACACTGTAGCTGGCCTGCTTCAGTCACAGACACCAGTCTCTGGGCAGGGGGACGTTGAAAAAGTGTACACAGGTGGTTCCCTGCAGGCCACCCTGTCCACAACCACGTTGCGGGGACAGAAACTCTCAGAGTAGCACTGCTGGGAGAGAGAGCCATAAGTGCTCTGGTATGAAAAAAAAACACAATTTCATACACTGTACATTACCAAAACTATAAAACGATGGGGAGGATCTGGGGGAACAGATAAATTGAAAATGGATTCCGTCCTAGGCTCTCTTTCCGTAACAAGAGTCTACGGGTTGTCTGCCAGGAATAAACATTTCCTGATAACAGATTCCACCTGACTTCTTAAAAATTACTTTTTTGCTCACTTGTAAAATATGTCTTGCCCAAAATTTAACTCTTCTTACTTCTAGCAAGAGAAGTAAGAATTCAAAATTGTTGCAAAAAGATACTCTGTGGCTTAGAGATCCTGTGTTGGCAGCATATCGCACTGGCATGAGATTCTACAACTCATAAAAAGCGGCCTTGGTCAGACCATCCTACCAGAGACTGATCTGCCTGAAGACAGAAAACAGCCCCTTCCTTCTTCATTCGCCCACATAATAACGCCCCACCTTCCTTCATTCACCTACATAAACACCTGAACGAAGGGGGTGCTTAATACATGCCTGGTTAACGAGTGAGTAGAGTTATTTCCCACAACCTAGAGCTGATTTTCAGAGGTTAAGCAGCAAATCTCTAGATTTAAACTAAGCTAAATCGAACCTACGGTAGCCAAACTCCAGCGTCACCAACTCTAAGACTGGAGCTCAGGTAAATTCATGCTCCAGCACTGATCTCAAAGCCACAACAAATGTCCCTTAAAAGCATGACCTGGACCACTCTAAGGAGCAGCCTCTTTTAGGATATATGTGATCATGGCCACTACCAACAGAGAAAAGCAAATTTTCATCTAGTCCCTTCACAAAGACACTGTAAGCAATTCTAGAGAGTGGTGGACAGACACAGCACAAGAACAAGAGAAATTACTTCTCGTGCAGTCATTGTTTTTCAGTTAGCACCTTCACAGATCTCTACTCCTGGGTCAAATTAGATCTGATCAAGTAGAGAATGGATCCACGGACAACACTTACCTTCAAAGAGGAAAGAACACTTACAATGCCCATTTGCTTTTAAGGTTCTCGTACAGTAACAGTATCAAGCTCTCATTTAGCCTTTGGCAATTTTCCATATTCATTGTGTGATAAAGGTTTTTTAGTAACAGCCAAGTACAGCACCAGGCATCACAGCTGCCTTGAAAGCTGTCGTCACAGTCCATCAGTTTCATGCCTGTGGTTTCCTTTCATTCTCAGAGTCTATTTAAATTACTAATAATCAGGAAACCTACATGACAAGACATCTATTAAAGACAACTACTAATAAAATCAAAACTAAATATCAAATCGGATCACGGCGCGACCAGCTTCTGGGTTATAATTTAAGCTTGCATGAAGTGCAAACTAATGCACTGGAGGCACTGCTCCGAAGAACAAAACTAATTGCCTTTGTGAGTTCTCCCAACTCGTGAAACTCCTTCAGGGAAGGTACTGCTTTGTTAACAAACAGTAGCCACTTAAAATCCCATATGTTCTTAGTATCACATACATACATTCTCGGTGGGACTGAGGAATGAGAAACAAATTTTTATGCAAACTTCTCCATACACTATGCCAGCATTTTAAAGTGGGGGCCACCTGACTGCAATCACACGAACCATAAATACAAATCCACAATCTGGTTTTAAAGTCTGATACAGATAAAATAATTGTGACTTGGTGAGTGAATATGGCTACTTTTTATTTTACTTTTCCTTTTGCTGGCTAAAGTTACTATGCAAAATATACTGAGAAAGAGTAAATACATATAGATAGTCACACTGTAGTCCAAGAAACTTTATATATAATGCTCAGTGGCATTATATATAAAGTTCCATTGAGAGACCCCAGATTAGTCAGGTGATCTTAGGCAAGTAATACTTTCTCTGGGCCTCATGGGAAACTGAAGGACAAAAAATGATCTGATACTAAGTGTAGCTGTAAATTTCACAAGACTGGAGAGATTCTTGATCACCACTGCAGTCCCAATGCCTGTTTCTTGAAAGATGAACAGAGTCCATACCATGGGCCAGTCCTGACAATGACATGTATATAATATACCTCATTTATGTAGCGATACCTTGAAAGGAATGATTAGCCCCATCTCAGAGATAAGGAAACTGTTCAAAGAGAAAGCCCACCGTGCAAGCATCACACAACAACCGGGGGGAGTAGGGATTTGAACCGAGGTTTGCCTAACATCGAAACCTAACCTCTTCCATATTTTCTTCCACTAAGAGAAAAATAAATCTGTGAAACTGTATTATTTTGCTTACACCACACATGAATCAAACGAAACATTTTAGTCCGTCCAAGAAGGGATGATATGCACCATGTTTAATTCCTAAAATCTATTTTAATTTAGGACTTTGACGCCTCACTTACGTTTACGGAATTCTGAGTCCCGAGGGGACAGAGCACTATCGAAGCCCGTGACAGTGTCCCAGAGGTCACCCTCTGTCCACTCCACGTTTGCCAGCTTTTGCCACAATACACGGCTTACTCGCCCCCCGCTTCTCACCCATCGCTGGGATGCCAAACAGCGTGTTGTTGGAATAGCCGCTATCCCTCCAGCACGCACGGTCCAAATTTCTGCAAAGCAGCTACGAAGGCAATTTTGGAAACATACAACTCTCAACAACTCTCCCATCTGGTTTTCACACCGGCTCCTTCCTGCATTAGTCCACAGAAGTCACAGTCAGCTCCTGTTTTCTCGGAAACTAGCTGTCTTTTCATCTTGCTGGGTGTATGTTATGTCTGTCTGTCAGCAAATTGGGAAATGGCCTCCATCCTGACAGATACATTTTGTAAAGCCTTAAAAGCACATACACTAATGTGAAGGCAAAAAAGGAAATTTTTCCGTTTTTGGACTCTGGCTATTTGCTCTTTACAGCTTATGTGTCAAAGGAATGGGATTTCCCAGGTAGATATACTAACATAAAATGCATTAGTGTTAAGGTGGGGGCTCCCAATCCACCCAGGGCCAAAGGGTTAATACAAAATGACAGAATTTAATGACTGCTATTATGGTTGCCAGGCAACGAAGAGAAGGTGTGCCATAAAGGCCTAATTAATGAATGAGGTAGCAAGAGTTTCTGTTAAGTTGGTAAGCAGTTCACAGTTCACCATTGGTTGGCTTTGCCCAGATGGTAATACTCTTAAGCTTCCTCAGCTCCACTGAGCAGCAGCAAAATAATGTGATTATAGTTGCAGCTCTGGCTAAAGTTCTGACATCCTTTCCATACTCGGTGCGATTTCTCAAGTTAAACAACAGTCTTCTGCAAAGATTAATACCGAAGGCTGTACGTTTGCCTTTGGTTCCTCAGGTAATCCAGGTCCAGAAACACTGGAATGATTCTTTTCTGGGCACTCTTTTGCTGCAGAAACATTAAGAGCAGTTAAATTTGGGGCCCAACCTGAATTGCCATTGGAATTAGAGGCTTTGTTGGAAAAATCTTCTTTTCAAAGAAGAGCCCAGATGACAGTAACAAAGGGCTACAGCTGGAGTGTCCACTTTGGCCAAGGCCGGTCCTAGTGCTTCGCATTCATTCTCTGTAGTTTCCGCGGCCCTCTAAGACAAGAATCACCACTCTCACGGCGTAAGCCGAGGTTCAGAGGGAGCAAGGACCTCGCTCAGCATCGCACTTACGCGGCTAGGATGGGGCTGGGCCAGGACTCAAACCCGGTCCTGACTCCCAGGCCCGTTCTGTCCCCACTGCACGATGCTGCCACTGCAGCGGGTGACAATCGTGACGACGACTGCCCTCCGGAAAGCACTTGGGAGGCATCAAACATGGAGCTGCTACTTGAAATCTATTATTTTATTTGATCTTCAGCCTTAAAACAACGAAGAATCTGCTGGTGTTAAAGAGACGGAAAATGAAGCTCACTTAAGTATTTGCCAAAAGTCACGAATTTAGCAAATGAGGAAACCAGCACTTGAACTCAAGTCTGGGGGCCCAAGGCCTGCTCTCCTTTCACTGGGCCACACTGCCTCAGAAACTACCGTTCCTCTGAATTGAAGGCCGGCTATAATTTAATTTCCACCCTGAAAATGGGCATTAGACTCAATTACTCTGTTCCCTCCGTGCCATGATCATCAATTAAATATGTGAACTTTTCTTTAAAAAGTGTACCTTCTACATCAGAATGTAGTCCCAAATCACCACATACTCAAACAGGGAAGTTCCCTGAGAGCGAGTGTAATGGAATGGCAAAAAAAAAAAAAACCTTAAAAAAAAAAAAAAGGTTTTCTTCACCCCAACCCTCAGCTAAGTCTTGAAGAAAATAGAGAAAACAAGAGGGGTTGGGGTGGAGGGGACAGGAGAGGCAGCTGTCTCAGGTGGCCTGAGCTCCAAGGGAAGAAATGTTCTTATTCTTTAAGGGAGGAAGGTCTGCGCATGCTGGGGGGGGGGGGCAAGGGGGTCCCCAAATGAACAAAGGTAAAAAGAGGAGGAAGAAAGACTGGCCTGAGACCAGTTAATGTGCTCTCATTAATGGGCCCCCAACTTCAAATGTAATCAAAGTAGAGAACCCAGCTCAGTCTAGCAAAAGCTCAGAAGAATTGCCTCTCCAAGTCTTTCATTCACCAAAATACAGTCTTTTTTACTAGGCCCAGCAACTAGAACAGAAAATGTGTGCTCTTCCAACTGTCAGAGTTATTTAAAATACATTCAAACTCTTTTCAGACTTATCTCGGCACAGTGAACTTTATATTTTTTTATGGTTTGATCCATGATTATTTATAACTGACTCCTGCTTATCTATGGCAAGTTTTAAAGCCCAAGATTGGCCTCTCCCTGGTACACATGTCCTCAGTCCTGCTGTTTGTGGGTGTACACTTGGCGAAGACAAACGACGTCAGTTTAAGCAAAATGGAATCAGAAGATTGAATCAGCCACCTTTGCCCAAAAGAAACGGAAGTCATTCGTTCACTCATTCACTCTTCAAACATCCCATAGGCATTTAAAAGGCAAAATGCTAGAGATTTAAGTACAAAAAATAAGACTCTTAGATTATAAGCCTTCAAGACTTGGATTATAAATGATATGCCTTCTAAGTGCACAACTCACTTGTGAGAAGTGTCTTCTGCCTTAGACAGCTCACTCACTTGCTCATTGACTGTCCTCAATGCTCCCCCTCCCCCAGGGCCCTAATGGAGGTCCCTACGGCTTCTCCCCTGACCTATAACTAGATCCTCCATCGAAGCCAAAATGATTTTCTAACACACAAATCTGATGCCACTCCGTGAAGATTCTCTCGGTCTCTCTTCATTGACTTCAGGTTCGAGTGCAAAAGCCACACGTGGCCTATGAGGTCAGTGCTCTCCAGTCCTCCCCCGCAGGGACACTCTGCTCAAGAAACACTGAATTACTTGCCACTCTGCAGCAGTGCTATGCTCCCCTGTGCTACTGAATCTGCCTGTAATGCTCTTCCTAATCCCTACTCCTACCCAGATTCCCCACCTACGGGTAACATGCTCACTTGCCCTTGAAGGCTCAATTCACTTTTGACTTCACCAAGTGAGCTACTGCCCCCAGGGCTTTGCTCTTCTATACACTATGACATTGAAATTGTTAGCTGGACCATCTTCTCCTACAAGAATACCTCATGTCTGAGTTGCCAGGTTCATAGTAGAATGCAGTAAATGTCAACTAAACCAATGTTTACTGAACAAATGAATGGACTATAATTAACTACAGTATATAACATAACACTCTTCTACTACAATCTTTGCTTACTTCTCAGATTGCTAGAGGAGAAATTTCCAAATTTTTCTGTCTTCCTTCATTATTCTCAAAGGCACTGAACTAGTCTAACCTTTGCAGTCTTAGCAGTTGGTGCTCACTCCCATTTTTAAAGCCAATTGAGTTGCTCCAATTAACCAGCACTTCTCATCCAAATCCTTAGAGTTGAAAATTGAGAGCCACAATATAAAACAAGCATGCTCATCAGAGGAGACTGAAGAGAGGGAGGATCCAGGAGATCACACATGTGGAACACCTAATCAACTTCTAAAACTACATCTACCTAAACTTTCCTAACGAGACTTCAGTATGAATTTCATCCTTTAGCAGTACTAAAAAATAAACGCCACATTCTCAAGCTGGCTCCAGGCCAAATCTGTCTTCAACTTTGGCACTGAGAGTTAACCACCTGGAGTGAGGGGGAGGAGAGGGGAGGAGAGAAAGGGAAGAGAAGACAGAAGAGCATAAAACTGCAAAAATATTCACTGAGCAAACTTAAGAAAAGCCTGGCTGATTTAAACTGAAAGCTAGGATGCAGACAGGAGGTGGCAGCATGGACTTGAGGTCTGAGCATCAACACGCCTGGCCAGGCCTCGCAAGACTTTTCTTCAAGGCTGTGCCGCAGAAGCTGGACCATAACCTCTCTGAGCACAGGTCTGTCTCCTAAAAAAGGGAGGGGCAACTCGCCTTTCCCAGTTTAAAAGATAGTTTAAGAATGAAAAGACTAATAAGATGTTAGCAATTCCTAAAACAATTCAAGCTGTAAAAAAATATCCCCAAGTGCTTTGATAGCTGATACAAAGTTGTCAAAATTTCAACTTGTATTCTAATTTTGACTAATATTCTAAATTAGTTTCTAATGATTAAAAACATGAAATTGGCTTTATTGTATACCATTTCAATCTGGCTCAAATGCAACTAACAAATGCATCTTCAGGAAAATTTTTAGCAAAGAGAAATTTGAAGGCGACCCTTACTCATTTTTAAAATCTCACTTTCAATGAGGTCTAAGTTTATAGTAATATGTCCCTGCAATTGTAATGCCATTCAGAGGCAATGACATCAATTATGCCCAAGCCTGACTAATTGTCAACACTCTGGGTATAGCTAAAAATTGAGAAGCTGAAACTCTCTCATGACCCTCATTATATTTTTGCTTAAAAAGTTTTGATATCAGTAGCACAACTGTGAGTTAAATGCTAAAATTTAGCCACATTCAGAGACAGAATTTATAAAGCCTTTTAAGACACTTAAAAACTGAATGGTTCGGGTCTTTGATGTGACTAAACACTTCACAAACCAACTTGAGGAAAGTTTCCTTCTCTCCAGGAAAGAAGGCAAGGCAGCTGCCCACGACTACAGGTTCTGGAGTGTGATTTGGAAGCATTTGAGTATCACACTCCTCATAATTCAAACCCTGGTTTGTGTCTGTCTTTATAGGTCATTGTGGGACAGATGGAAAATATTAAGGAAAAGATACGGTGACTAAGCCAGCAGGCCGTGGCGCACAGTCGCAAGGCCCCAGCTAATCACGAGCAGATCTGCGGGCGGGCGCACTCAGCTCCCAGCACAGCTCTGGCGCATCCTCCCTCCGCCCCGCGGCAGGAGGGCCCCAGGCCAGCTGAGAGGGGCCACTGTGCCAAACAGACTGTGTGAGTCTCACTGCTCCGATGCTTCCAGAGAAAGAGGGAGAATCCATGGGCTCCTTTGTAAACAACTTCTTGTGCTTTCAGGCTGTGACCGACTTCAAACGTGGCATAACTTAATCCTGTCACAAATTATGCCATGGAAATCTTGAGACAGTTTTCCTTCTGAACATGTGTGTAGAAAAAAAAAAAAATCTTGACTATGGATTTTTAACCTGGAATCATAGTTATCCTGAGCAAATGCCTATGTGGTCGCTTATAAACCAGAGTCTCACAGGTAAACGGCAAACAAGGAAAGAAAATCAAGCACAGCTTTTAGCCAGTAACAAAAATTGCACAGCTAATTATAACGTCCCCTCACTACATAAACCCATCTTCAGTAAACTCTTGCTGGATATCAGCGAATACAAACCTTGAATATCAAAGTTTGTGTGCTTCACTGTGACATTTCTCTGTATGTCTGCCTAGCGGCATGCACCCACCCTCAAGTACTGGTTGAATAAAAAGCTTTAATTCCTAATAATGACCAAGCTTTATTCAAGGCTTAGTCTGCAACGGGTATTCTTCTGAAGACTTTATGTGTATGAAATTTCTGGAAAAAGTCATTTCACCAAGAAAGTTCTCATTTAGAAATGATATTATCATTAGTTCCTTTACACAAAGGCCTAGGGTGATTCAATAATAACTTGCCTAAGATTTAATCCAAGTCTGACTACAAACTCCGATTCTTCCTCCACTCCATGTTGCTTCTCGACAGCACTTGAACAAACTTCAGTCATTCCAAGCATGATGATTTCCGAAATGCACTAGTCCATGGGGCCCTTGAGGACAGGGATAGGACTTCATTCACAGCTGAATCCCCAGCACCCAGCACAGAGCATGAAAGAATGAAAAGAACAAAGAGAGAGAAGGAAGAGTCTCCGGTTTTTATCAGTTGCCCACATGGTAGGCAGCGCTGAATTAGGGTTCAAATGTCATAAGAGAGAACAGAGTGCGTGGGTGGCTCATGATAACTGGTAAATAAATCATAATGTGTGAAAAACAGATCTTGAATATGGATTTTTAATCTAGAATCCAGAACCTAGAAGGGGTTCTGTGAAAACTCTATTATTCATAAAACATAAGGACATCCAAAAAAAAATTTTTGGAGACTGTTACTGGAGCTTACAAGCAGATTTTCAAAAGATCTCAATCACCCAAAAAAGTTAGCCACATGAGGTGATAAAATTAAAGAAGATTCTCTTGGAGAATAGAGTGGGAAAGACCAAGGACTCTGGTGGTCGAGTCATGCCCTCCGAGCAGCCATCGAACCTTGGTCAAGGTCTTTCGCTCTAAAGCTCAGTGTTGTCATCTGTAATTTACACAGTTGTCACAAGAACGAAATGACATGGTGAATTTTAAAGGTATTAGGCAAAGTGCCTTCTCTCCACCTGGCTGCACACCAAGTATGTATGGCATACAACAGTGAAACATGAACAGGAGATGCTACAGACAGAACCATTGAAGGAAATATGAGGGTAACTACTACTGTTATTTTCCCTGAAACTGTTTTCTCTTTGAGTCATTTAAGAGTAAAAACCCAGAAAATGTCCTCTTTTTCCACAGTGCTACCAGAGTCTCATTTTTGTCGAATTAAAAGTTAATATCTATAGTTTGAACTACATTTTCTAAAGTAAAAGAAGTTGAATTGTATTGTCATATGTAAAGCAAATCAAAAGAAATTCTAAAATGTCTATGACACCTGTTGAAAGAAGGAAACATGGATTCTGTCTCAAAACTAATCCGACTGTACAGAGAAGAGCACTTTTCAGATATTCTCAGATGTATCCTTTGAAGCTGTCTGCTTTGACATCATAATTACTAAAAGGTGCAAAGGCCATGAGATCACAAGCAGATGAACACTCAAAGAAGAAGAAACATCAAAAATTAATCTTTTCTTGCTAAAGACCTTAAATGATAAGAAAATACTATCAGAAAACAAAAATTATAAGTTGAAGTGAAATAATAAAAAATTAGTACTTAATTTTTTAACTGTACCATTTTATATCAGCACCCTCCAAAATAGGAAAGAAACATTTAGGTATAAATCTAACAAAATATGTGTGGGAATTGTATGCTGAAAATGACAAAACACCAAAAAAAGAAATCCTAAATAGAGGAAGAGGCGTACTGTGTTCATGGGTCGAAAGACTCAAATATTGTTAAAATGTCAACTCTCCCCAAATTGATTATACATTCAACTAAATATTAATCCAAATTCCAGTATAATTTTCTGTAGATATCAAAAGCTGAGGAAATAGAGGAGTAAAATTTATGTTGTAAGGCAAAAAAAAAAAGGAATTTATTTTGAAAGAAAAAAAAAAAAAAAAAAAAAAAAAACTAGAACAAACACGATTTTGAAAAAGAAGAACATAACTGGAAGACTCATACTATCTGATAGAAACTGACTACAAAGCTCCAGTAATCAGGACAGTATGGAATTGACAGACACACAGACCAACAGAACAGCAGAGTCCACAAAGATATAGTCAATTTTTGAGAAATGTACAAAAGTAATTTAATGGAGAAAAGATAAACTTTTCAACACAGTATGCTAGAACAACTAGATGTCTATATGCAAAGAAAAAACTCACACCTTCAAAAACATAACTCAAAATGGACCATAGACCAAAATGTAAAACATAAAACTATAAAACTTCTAAAAAGAAAACACAGGAGAAAATCTTCGTGACCCTGAGTTAGACAAAGAGTTGCCAGGTAAGACATTGAAAGTACGATTCATCAAAGAGGGATGTGTCAGACTTTATCAAAATTGAAATCTTTTGCTCTGTGAAAAACTTCTATTAACAGAATGAATAGAACAAGCTACAGACTGGAAGAAAATATTTGCAAATCATACATCTAACAAAAAATTTGTATCAAAAACACTTACTTAAAACTCAACCATAAGAAAACAAATCAATTTTTTAAATGGGCAGAAGATCTGAATAGACACTTTACAAAAGTGTCAATAAGTGGCAAATAAGCACATGAATAGACATTCAAAATCACTAGTCATTACGGAAATGCAAATTAAAACCATAACAGATCCCACTAACACCTAACAGAATAGCTAAAATAAGAACACAGTGACAGTATCAAATGCTGGTGAAGATGTGGAGCAACTAGAACTCTCATGCATTGCTGGTAGGAATGCAAAATGATACAGCAACTTTTGGAATTAGTTTGGCAGTTTCTCGTAAAGTTGAACATATTCTCGGCATATGACCCAGTGATCCCACTCTTAGTTTTTACCCAAGAGAAACAAAAAACATGTGTCCACACAAAACCTTGTGTTCATACAAATGTTTACAACAAACAATCCAAATGCCTGTCAATGGTAAATGGATAAACAAACTGGTTACATTCATACAACGGAACACCTCCTCAATGATAAAAAGAAATGAATCACTGATACACAAAACATGAATGGATCTCAAATGTATTTTACTATGTCAAAGAAGCTAGTCCTCAAAAGATACATATCATATAATTATAAGGGTTAGGAATCGAAGGGCTTGACTATAAAGAGGCAGCACAAGGAAATTGGGGGTGGTGGAGGAGGTTATGGAACTGTTATCTTGACTGTGGCAGCAAATACAAGACTATGCATTCGTCAAAACTCAAATCTGTACATTACAAAGAGTAAATTTTTTTGCATGTGAACTTAAAAATAGAATTATAAAGCCATAGCACCTCTTAATTCTGTAAAAGAAATAGATTTAAACTTTTCTAAAACACTTACTTGACTGAATTTGTTTAGGAATGCAGCATATGGAATCAGAAGAATCATGCCACTTTTTTGTAAGGTTATTATGAGGATTAAATGAGAGAAAGCATGGAAAGCACTCAGCAAATTGTAAGCTTTTAATAAATATAAATTGTTATTAAATTTGTGTGTGTGTGAACAAGTATTTTTTTAGGTTATAGAAATACAGGATGTCACATTCACCCAGTATGACTATAAGATTATACGATACCCTGAAACCAAAAGAAGTCAACTATTGAGAAGTTTAAAATACGCAAATGACTAACCATTTGCACAGCAATCTAATAGCCTGTGCTTTCCTTAAGCAGGGTTCAATATTGCAACTGATTGTTTAATTATGTGTCTGCCTTCAGACCTTGAGCCATGGGAAATGGGAAATGTGTGTACCTCGTATATTACCACATCCCCAGTGCCTACAGTGGCATACCCAACAGCTACACATACCCAACAAGTATCTCCTTAACCTAAGTCAGGTAAGGCAGAAAGTATGGGATGCGGCAGCATAAAAGAGTGGGAAGAATGTGGCCGTTAAGAGTCAGACAGAGCTAGGCTCAAATACTGACAATATTAGTAATATTAACTTATTTAATAGCTGTTCTTCAAGATTCTCTTTCCTCTTCTATAAAATAAAGACAATTTTCCCCTTGCAGAGCTATTGCAAAAACTGAATGAAATAATATATGTGAATGTACCAAGCACTCAGCTCCCTAAACAAGATGGGCTTCTACTACTATGGTGAATTTCTGTCTCATTCTCTTACATTACCACATCCCAAAAGAAGGCTTGGGAACAAAGCTTGGGGTGGGGAGGGAGCCATATATATTAGATTACTACAAAGTAATGTCATATGTTATTAATTGATCTTCATAACAATCTTTTGAAAGACTTATTGTCCTCATTATACAGATGAGGAAAAAGAGGTCCAGAAAAGTTAGGATATGCTCATAGAGATGTGGCTGGAAAAACAAGAGCTGGGACTTGAACCTTCTGAGTTTATATTTTGGGCTTTTTTTCTCTCAAGAGAATCAAGGAACAAATCAAAGACGCACTCACCTAAAGGCTCAGTGGCCTTCCCAGAATTAACCAGCTGACAAAAACAAGAAGACTCCAATGTCTACTACGACCATCCTTAGATGCTCTAAGCCTGTCCGACCAGGGAGGAGCGAGTGATCACCACTCACAGAGCCCCTACGACCTGCTGACTTGCAAACACTGCTTCACACAACACTCTGAGTTAAGTCCTTATATCTGAATTTCAGAGAGGAAAGAAACAGTTTCAAGAGGTCAGGTAACTTACAGATCCTAAGCTAGCAAATGGGGAGCGGGGAAGCAAACCCAACCTTGTCTTGATTCCCAGGCTCCTGCTCTTTCCACTGTAACACGGGGCTCACTTCCAGAAACTTTATGACGCTCCAGTGATGTCTAAATGCCCAGTCAAAAGCCAGCTGCCTCATGTCACCCTCACTGCATACATAAACACTCAGTATTTGCCTGAAATTCCAAAACAGTATATGTTGAGATATATTTTCTTTTAAGAAGTTTTTATTATCAACCAAGAACTCTGAATTCCCAAAACAACATCAACCTTTTAGAAATATCACTGAAGACAGGCTGTACCTTCTCCACAATGTACTCATAGCTAAACATGGAGTTCTGATTAGAAGCAAAATCTCTTGTGATAATTATGCACACCAATAGCAATTTGCCTTTATTGAGGCTAAAGGCACAAACACATGAAACGAAGGTCTTCAGGAAGCTTTTAGGAACGGATGACCTGGAAGGGCCGTCCTATGAGCCTGGAAGGGCGAACACTGTCATTTCCATTTTACGGAGGGAGAAAAGCTCAGCATCTAACCCAAAGTCAAACAGTCCACGAGTCTCTCAGAGCGTCTAGCACAACAGTCTGTCCTCTCCTAATACAGTGTTTCTCTCTCACCACAGCAGAATTCATGGCTGGGTCATGCCGGGATGTCGCAAAGAAAAAGTTCCCTGCCCTCTGTCTCTGGTTCCCCAGTGAGAGCTGTTAGGAGAAAGAAGATAACAGCACAGAGCCGCTGTCTCTACCTACTTTAAAGAATAAATGAGGTTCACACTTGATGTTCCATCGAAAAGTGCTAAAAATGCTAAGAATCAATTGCAATTAAAAATTTTTTAAATACTGCCATGCATTAGCAAAACTGCGCTAAAACTTCTACAATCCCTCTGATCAGTGCATCTCAAACACATTCATGGGAATAAGGAAAGAATCGTCTAAAAAACATAAATTATAGCAATAAAGCCCTAATGAGCTCACTGGAATTTAATAAGATGATTTGAATTTTAAAAATCCACAGAATACTTGAGTCTGAAGAAATAGTGACAACTAACTATCTAGTCCAACTCTCTCATTTCGGTGATGAGGTTGACATAGGTCAGACGCCTTGTCTGATATCACCTGGCCTATTAGTGGTATACATAGAACTTGAACCCAGGTCCTAAAACTAATCTTCTGTATATACTACACTGCTTCAGTGAAGACTGCCTTAACTGATTAACTACTCATGTTGTGGTTACTGATCTTTAAATTATAGAATGTCAATGTAATGAATTCAACATTTTTAAGATAAACAAAAACTTCATTTAAGCCCATGAGGTGAGCTAAGGGAGTGTAGTAGTTAATCCTGCCTGGATTAGAATTATTATCCTAGGTTAGAACTGCTGTTGGCATCTAATACGGAAAACATTTAAAAATCTTTAAATTCAACCTTAAATTGAACTCAGTCCTGAAAGGGCAGCTCGCTATATAAGTGAGTAGTTCAAATTAAATTTACTAAGAAAACCCAGTTGTGCTTGGAAAAAAACAACAGAAGCAAAGATTTTTGTAAGCAGCCCTTGATTTTAAAAATAGTATTGTATGACAACACGACTTGCCCCTCTTCCATGTCCAAAAAGAAATTTCAAACTCCTCTCTCTTCAGGAGACTTTGCAGTCATCAGCAGCACTTTGAAGGGGGCAGACAATAGACTGGTATAAATCACCAGCAACTCCTAACCTTTGAAAATATTTTGCAAACAATACTCTTAAAATACACCTGAATTCCGAGTGAGGAAATGAACTGCCATTTGGTAACTGTTGTTGAAGTTTTGCCATTTACATTCTAAGTCCTTATGTAACCAAAAAAAATGCAAGTATCCTTCTGGGAAATGTATGTGAGAAAATTCTTTCGAAGACCATTAAAAAAAGCCCACTAGTTTAACAGTCTTAGCTGAGAAAACTCCCTAGAAGAACAAGAAATTGAAATAAGAGGAATAATATCCAGAATGTAAGGCACTGAACATATTAACATCTATCAGGGGACTCGTAACCAGTATTTGTTAAAGAGGATTTTAAGATTAATAGCTGAAATGAAATTAAATCTAAAACATATTTAAACTAATTTATATGTTTGTTTGTTACACACACAGGATCTCAGAAACAGTCATAACTTACAACCCCAAACCACTGTTTGCTGCTTCTCCTTTTACAAAGCAAAAACCTGAAGATAAATAATCATCACAACGCTGCACACTGCTGACATCTGGGCCAGATTACATCAAACACTGCCTTCCTGTTCAACACAGCACAAGAGGATAAAAAAATTTTCCCAATTTAAACCTGTCCCTAGAGTCATAAAGAATGAAAAACTGCCGAGTCAACAGCTTCTGGGTTTGTGCATGCGTGTGTGTATGTGTGTGTGTGTGTGTAGTAGGGGGGTGTTTTTGTTTGCCTGCTTTTCATTTCTCACTTCATGCATTTTCAATATATCTATGTACTTTTCCCTTGCCCCCTCACCATTCATTGGCTATGTAATGCTCCAAAAATTTGCACTCCAAATTATCAATGGAGCAAGCCTCATATCTTAAAGTGCCAAAAGAACGGGCTACTGGTACAGAAACCATTTGAAGGACATCAGCAACTTTTGTTAAGACTATTGTTTTATAGTTAAATGCCATTCAGAGCAACTTGAACCAGACCTTTCTACTATCAAAGAGAGTAATTCACTGGGTTGCCTAGGATTTAGCTGGCAGGCCATCCTAATAGTTATGGGGGAGGAGGGGGACCTTCACCTTGGCTAGAAAATACTACACAGAGCTTGAAATTGACCAAAGTAAGGAAAGTAAATATGATGGAAGAGACAATCTGGGTTTGCTGTGGCTGCTACTCAAATGATGGAGCCTGCGCTACATTGTTATAACATTCGCAGCACAGAATCATACACGAGAAGCTAAAAACATTTAGTGTCTTTAGCTAGACTATAACATTCCAGCCTTCGACCAGTCTAGAAATGTTTTCAAAAATAACAACTGAAGAATATTATCAGTTGTCCTCCATAATTTCGAGATATCTGTTCAACCACTCTGATTTCAGCATTGCTTTTCATTAGTAAAAAGTAAGAAAATGGGGATCTGTGGAGTTTTCAGAGTTGACTTAAGAAGTTTCAAATAATTAACTTGTAGACGCTGAAGCAGGAAGTGCAGTGAGGGAGTAGGAAGGAGTGGCAGAGAAAATAACAAGCAAACCCTGGGCTTTCTTCCTAAGCATCAGGATTCCTTATTTTCTTACCAAAAAAATAAAAATAAATTTTAAAGCATTTATCTCTCCTAAGCTCTACAACTAACTTGCTATTCTGAATAAGGATAATCTTCAGAAATAATAAAACTAAGGGAGACGGCTAGACTTTAAAGCATCTTGGAGTGACAAACTGAGAGAAGAAATGTGGTAACCCACGGAAAAATCTCAGTCCGACTTACACATGACTTGTAGCCGAAAGTTATCTCAGGGTTTCAGGTCCCACTCTTCTGAGTTGATGAACTCATACTATCTTTTAATGAGAGGCTCATATCTGCCTTTGATGTGTGAAAGACACTCCCAGCTGGAGGAGAGCACAAGAAAGATCTAAAATATTTGCTTCAGCTGCAAAGAGCTATTAATGAAAGTTTAGAAAATGAGGTAGCATTAGGGGAAAAATCTTTAGAGACGAGATGACATACCCTCATCTTGTGAACTCTTAGGGGGAAATATTTCAGTTAAAAAAAAATCTGACAAATAAGCTTCCCTCCTCTACACACCAGAGTTCTTCACCCTCCTCCGCCTGGTCTAGAGCACATTCTTAATCACCTGGTTATGTGGGAGACAGAAAAAGGGCTTCATGTAATTTGCTGTTCGCACAAAACACCAAGGGTGAGACTCACATAATAAATACAGAGGTTATAAAACTCAATGGATTCCTCAGCTCGAATGGGGGAGAATTTTAGAATTAATTCTTGTAAAACCACCTTTAAGTGTGTTTGAGGATGGGAATGCTTACGGTGAAATCCTGTGTGAAAGGGAACTCTTAACACAAGTTCAAAGAGTTCTCCATAATTCTCTGCACTGCTTAATGTTCTGAGATTACTATCATCTTCTAGTTATCAAAAAGAGAGCAAAAATAGAATTCAACATTCTTAATCACCTATTTATACATCTAAATATATTTTCTAACACTCCAATCTACTCTTAGTATAGTGCGCAGGTAAAGAAAACAATCATTAAACAATTTCCACGGGCTATTCAAGACTTTCCATTTAGAGTCTGGGATACTTTCAATCACTCTTAGCTGGTCTACCAAGTAACCACATTCCCTGAATGAGCGAGGAGAGTCACAGAGGCAGCAAATTATTTGAGAACTTCTCTTATGATAGGGAGGAGGAGGAAAGCACGTGATAAAAATATTAAGTTCTAGAAAAATTAATTCTATGTTGCTAACTCCTAAATTACGTGTTTTACACATTTTTACCTCTATGTTAACAACTTTACAAAGTGGGTCTCATTATCTTTTTTTTTTTTTTTTTACAGATGTGGGAAATAAAGATCAGAAACGTCAAGTGATGTGATTTATCACACAGCTAGGAAGTCAGAATTTGAACTAGTTCTGACTAAATCTAAAAGCTCTGCTTTAGAACTTTATGTAATACACATAGGGCATCATCTACCCTCTGTGGGAGGAATAAATGCTTAAGAGGGTTGAGGAAGGAAAATTATGTGAATGTGTATGAACAGGCAAATACTGGGGCTGGGAAATCAGTTATTTCACCCATTTTATTCATTAAACAAATACTTAAGGGGCACCCACTACAGTTCAGGCACTCTGAGGTTGCTCTCTTAATTGTAGCTAAATTCTTATAAGGTCGCTAGGAAAATATATGATTTCCCTTTCCAGAGTTTCCATATTCCGAGGCCTACGCGCCATGGACTCCTAAGCCAGTGACTCTCCCTTTTCCTCCTCACACGTGCCCGGCTGAAATCACGCCAAACCTCAGCAGCTTTAAAAGTAGTAAGTTTGCTAGAGTCTTAATGTTAAAAATAACAATTTCAATACCATAACTGGAAATAAATATTATATTCCAACGACCAAATTTTAACAAATGGTTAAGTAGGAAAGAGATATGGACTGATATGTTGGACCTCTTGAGATGACGATGGAATAACTAAGACAGCTTTCCCATCCACCATCGACATGTTACAGTATTAAAATAAACTTTGTAAGCAGAATACTCGCTTCTTCTTTGTAGTCAGATCATTCATTTTTCAAAACATTCTATCTGCCTCTCTGTCTTTAAATTCAGATAATGCAGTCTTTGGATTAAAGACAAGACTAGAGAAATTTTTAGTTTCTGGTCCCGATTACTACGCTGGTTTGCAGCAGTAACAAATTGTTTAAGGCCTTTTCTTATGATTCTCTCTGACAGAGGACAGCAGGGGAGAAGAAACTGCTTAACTCCCTCATGCCTCAGTTTCCTCAGTAAGTAAAATGAAGAGAGATCCTGGCCGCCTCTTCAGCCTGACAGAAATTAAAATTTGTTAAGTAAAGCTCCAGAGTGGGTGGGTGCTGAGTCCCATTAAAAAAAAAAAAAAAAAATACAACAATTCTCCAATCTGAGCTGCAAGTTCTTATTCTATAGTTGGGCAACACGACACCGATGAAAAGAAGGTGAAATCGAGGGTCTTGAGAGGAGAAGGGAAAGGATCATCGCCAGCAAAAA
>NW_006441061.1:804557-804857 GCF_000325575.1 Pteropus alecto
GCGCGTCCTCCCAGCCAGAAACCCGAGCGAGCCGTGTCCGGCTCAGGCCAGAGGGTTCTGCTCTCGGCGTCGCAGGGGTATCGCAGTGCTCCGGAGTTCAGTCTCCTCTGCACAGGCACAAACACAAGTGCACAGCGCCCCAACGCTGTTTGTCCCCTCGGCCTCACGGCCCTGCCAGTTGGCAAACCCAAGCCAGGAAGTTGTCAACTCCAATTGCGTTTAAGGCCATGTGGTCCTATTAAAGAAGCCTTGCTGGTTAAGGGGCGTCCTCTGTTTCCAAAGCAGGGGAAACAAAAAAAA
>NW_006441061.1:804894-808339 GCF_000325575.1 Pteropus alecto
AAAAGGGCTCTGCTCAGATTGGGGCTGGCAACTTTCACTGGCTAGAGTTTTCAAGGAGCTATGAATGAGTTTAACAAAGGAGGTCTGTGGCTAGTTTCTGGCTGAAGTCCATGTCAACAGTTTTTAAGGTCACAGGCCACACTAACTAACATTTATTCCCAGCAGACCCTGTTCTAAACACAGGCTGTAAGTAGTACAAATTTGGAATTTTTCTGTAATCCCTTGAGATATTCCTGATCTTTCCACATGTTTCTGCTCAATTAAAAACAATTCTCACTTTGCGCCACAAGAGAGGCCGTGCTCGGCGGTCTCAGCCCATCCTTAGGGCGGATGAACAAAACCTGGCAAATCAAAGGGCTCGAGCAGGGAAGGGAAGGAATTCAGCGGGATCACACTGAAAAGTGCAGACAGCTCCCCGGGGGCTCAGTTTGTGAAAGCATAAAACGGGTTATGACAGAGATCCTGAGGCCATAAAAAGCAGGTTTGAGGCAGCACTGGGAATAAGTTCCCAGTCCTTTCACAAATAAGATAGAAATTTCCGAGAAAATTATAAGGTCGACTAGGTGAGTGGAGACCAGTGATTAATCTACAAGACAGACAGTAAATATCCCAATGTGAAATTAATACAATCACTTCTCACTTAAGAGGAACTCTTACTCACTTTTAAAGTTTCCGAAATTAAAAGGGCTTCTTGAAATCAATCTGAAATTTTAATACAAGTTTTTTGTTTCCCCTGAAAAGTTGTTTTTTTTTAAATCAATGGTGCATTTATTAACTGATGGAATTTTTAAATTTTGCGAAGCAACAAGAGAATAATTACTTCAGATTGAGCAGTATACTGGGAAGTATTTTCTTTTTTATGAATGGGGACACGGGGGCTCGGAAAGATAACCTGACTCGCCTACAGTCCTACAGCTAGGAAGTTGGTAGAATCAAAATTTGAACACAGGTCCAATTCCAGAGCTCAAGTCCATTCCATAAACTCAGGGGGAGACAAACACATACTAGAGTGTTAGTCATCGCTTTGGTAGTTAAAGCACTACCATTTATGGCATTCTATATTTGAAATCATGTGCTATACGAAGGTCGTTACAATTTTTCCAAATTAAAAAGTATGTAAACTGTGGTGCAGTGAATATCTGGACTGAGCTTGACAGGATAAAACTGCATAAAGAACTACTTCATTAAAGACAAAGAGAAAGTTAAACACACCCATGATCCCATTACCTCACTTTTCTTATTGTTAATACTTTGGTATCCAAACGCATTTTTTAAATGAATTCTTTACCATATAGAGATCATACTAAATAGAAAAATTTGTCTCTTGTTTTATTTGCTTAATATTGTCCTAGGTGCTTTTCATGTCATTAATCACCAAAAACATAATTTTAATGGCTATATGGTATTTAAATTTAGCTATTCCTCCCTCCATAAATTTCTAGTTTTTCATTCTATATACTAGAATAAACATCCTCATATATGTATCTGGACATATATCTCTGAGTTTGTCCTAAAACGGATTCCCAAAAGTGGGAATAATTTCAAGGGTTTTGATGACATACTGCCAATAGTTTTCTAGAGATGTTGGGACATTTTACACCCTGATCAACAGTGTGTGTTAGCTGCCCGCCAAGTATCATCTTCAAGTTGATGTGACCAGGCTCATGTAGACGTGGTTACGTACATGCCCACACAAACCACATCTATGACAATGACATGTATGTATTAATTACAATGGTCTATCCTTCTACTAATAACTCCTGCGCTGTGTAATGCTGTACGTCCCAATGACCACCCTGCCGTGATCCTTTGCCTGTATTATCTCTAATCCTCACAAAAAAGTAAGTATGAGGACAATAAGGCTCCAGTAAACGCAGCACCCACGACACACTTCCACACCAGCAAGACCAGGATTCAAGTCCCGCCCTGACTCTGGACGGGCTCTTTATGCCACACCATGTTACCTTCCAGGGATGATCGACTGTCCTCTTACAAGCCCAGAGACTGCCTCTCTCCCTAGCAATGCCTCTCCAGACAGTAAGGCCAGATTAATCTTTGGGGGAGTAAAGAAGGGCAATACCAAGATCTCAGGGGCTCTGAGGAGGGAGACGAGCATGCTGCATGTCTTCTTCACAAAGCAAGGAGAGTGGCAGCCTTGCGGGACGATGGGAATGCTCCTCCACAGCTGGCAGAAGAGTCAAATAGCATAGTGGCCGCCTTAGAAGACAATTTGGCATTATCCAATAAGGTTGAAGATACATGTATCCTATACATAGCTATTCGAGCTCCTAGATTTATACATCAAAGAATCTGGTGCCCATGTGTATATCCATTCAAGAAAGTTCATAAACATCATGAGCTTCAGAAAACAGCCAAAATGGCCACCAACAGCTGAATGCATAGACAAACTGAAACATGGGCATATAATGTGGAACACTATATAGCAAAGAAAAAAAACGACAGCCATAAGCAACAGCATACATGAATCTCAAAAGTTAAGCAAAAGAAGACTTAAATTGTATAATTCCATTCATGTAAGAGTTCAAAAACAGACAAAACTATAGCATATTATTTAGGAATACATTCATGGGTGAAAAAATTCTTCTGGGGTGCTGGAGATTACTTAACTTAGATGGTGATTAGATGGGTATTTGCTACATAATTATCTTTGGGTACGTCTGTATGTGTATATATAAATACATACACTCATGTATCTGTATACAGTTAAACTTAATGCACTTTTCTGTTTGCAAGATACATTTCACAATTTACAAAAGGCAGAGGGTTATAATTAAACATTTACACAGTAGACAGTATACAAAGAACTTTATCAAGCACTGTTTTACTGAATCTTTACAATATCTGAATTAGTATTATTCTCAATTCACCACTGAAGTACTGAGACAAAGAAGAATGATGGACAAGTGAAAACTTACTATAAATCCAATTTTAAGAAGATTTTAAAAATCAAACATAGCACCAATGTTCTTTCCATTATGACACAAGTACTGAATCTGAGGAAAGGGCAAATTCAGGGAATCCTACTATATGAAAGTCAAATGACCTCTTCAAATAAAAAATTCCAGAATTATAATCTCAGCGGAGGGGGGGGGGTGGATTTTAACAAAGAATAACAAAAAAGATATAAAACGAGCATCGTTTTCAGTGGCCTGGAAACATTGATTATCTTTACCTAATGATGATGATCAACATTTAGTATATTTTCATATACTAATAAAAAATCAAAAGCACAAACTAAAAGTTCTCTAAAATTGGTATCCAAAATTACTATTTTTTACAGATTTGACAGTAAAAATCCTTGCTCAGCAGAAAACTGAACACTAGCAAATATACTTTCTTTAGAGTCTTTTTAACTTGGAGAGGTTTTTTTTGTTTGTTTGCAATGGCTTTTTGTTTTTTGTTTCTTATCCCTCCTCCCCGACCC
>NW_006441061.1:808499-839127 GCF_000325575.1 Pteropus alecto
TTCTCCTGTCCCTCCTCCAGACATGTTGATCTCTGCGTCTGCTACACAGCTGTCATCCTGGAACTTTACTGAGTTGGATTTCCAATTGGATTTTATTCTAATTCCCAAGTTTTTTTAGAGCCAAGCTTTTTTTTTTTTTTTTTTTTTTTGCTGCATTTTGGGCTCATTAATACACATAAAGAGCTAGTTAAAATACCAGACTGAATAAATGAACAATGGGACAATTAACCCAACATACAAAGCTCCACCCACTTTACTTCAAAGGCATCTGAAATAGAATGGATTAGAAACCAGAAACGATGCCTCTCCGAATTAATTTTGTAATAAATATTGCTTTGTATTATAGATAAGGGATTAAAAATCTCCACAGTGGCAGCCTACCACTTGTGAACTGAGTTAAAAGCCAACAATTGCCCTTGGTTTAAAAATTAGTGGTAGTTTCATGCCCCGTGAATGGGAAATAAAAACCTATTCAATTTCCACTCCATACCACAATATAGAATTTAATTTTATCTACAATGTAAAAATTGCCTAAGTTTCTACATAAAGTTTTAAGATAGGTGCAATCTGTTTTCATTCAGAGTGTATTATATTCGAAAATCAAAATTTATACTACTATCTAACTTTAAAAGTACTTCCTTTATGCTACATTATTTTTTGCAATTTGCAATGCAATTCATGTTAATAAAAAGGATTATCTACTTTGAAGATGTAAATGTACAAAGTGAAATATGGAAAGCAAAAGTAAAGTAAGTATATTATTTACCACTTGATTTAACTAAGATGTTTGATACTATTTCCATACTTTTATGTTCATTGTTTTCAGAAGTAATAACTATTCTTCACTGTCAAGAAGAGGGCAACAGTGCACAAGTTAAGATAAAAAGTAGTTCGGGCCTTTTTTTAAAAAACAAAAATACCAAAGTAATTAGCCAAATGACAAATTCACTACAACAAATGCATTTTTTAAAAGAACATAAGTCTTAGCAAGAAATAGTTGTTTAGAGTTCTAAGAGCTTCTCCCTTGTAAATCTGTCTCACGCAAATAAATTATACAGTCAAAAACTTCCTCAGGAAAGAATATATAATGATATGTAAAGATGCTTATAACAGAATAAGTGAAAAAGCTAGATACAAAACTATACCTACAGCATGATCCCAATTCAAAAAATGACACACCTTTAGTCATTGTCGGAGTTGTGAGATGATAGATCACTTTTCTTACTCTTCTGAAGTTTTCTAAATTCCTCTAATGAGGAAGTATATCTTCCTAATCTCAAAAACTAACATCTTACAAATAAGTGGCTCATAACCACTTGTTAAGACTGTGGGATCTTCACGCTTCAAACGGCATAATGATTTGTCTGTCTGAAGTAGAGAGGTGACACTATTAGCTCGGTCTTCGGTCTTCCGGAGCCTCTCCATGAGGGAAATGCGAGGCTTCCTGCTGTTTCTAAAACCGATCACTGGAAGGGCCAGACAGCCTAAACTCAGGCTCCTCCTTGTATTCACAAATCTATCTTGCTCTTAAAATAAGTGTGTAGCTCACATCCAAAGGGCAATTTTAGGTGTGAAACGCACTGAGTTATTTTCCTTTCTACGTCCTGCCCAGCGAAAGGCAAAGATAAGGCGCAAATAAGTGCCTTCTGGTGGTGGTTGCTGTTGCAGAGAAGTGGTTTGCTTGCAGGGAGGTCCAAGAAAAACTGTTGACACTCAAACTCAACCGAAAAGCACCAACTGGCCTCTCCTGTAGAATGTTTTTCTGTCTCCCAAAAAAGGGTCCCTCATGTGGAATTCTTAAGACTCTTTCTTTCAGAAGGCAGGCTCAGTTTTACTAGTTTTCCATTCAAACACGCCCTGCATCAGATTTAAACAAAACTGATCGTTTTCTTTGCTCTATAATCTTATGGCTGATTGTTCACATAGACTGCAGTGACGCTGGCCAAAACGTAATGTGACTCCTTGATGCTAAATGGAGGTTACTGAGTCCTGAAAACCCTTAGTTCCAGGTGGTCTCAGGCTTATTCTCCAGAGCTGGAAGAATCATGGCCATACTCTGGATCAAACTCTGGATTGGGGGTCAGAAGACCGCTGTGAACCAGCTGAAGAACTTAGGACAAAAACCTTCCTCCTTCAGGTCTCATTTTCAGCATCTATAAAATGAGGGTGAGCTGTAGTGTACTATTCCTAAGAGCTCTTCAAGCTCACCTCTGAGCACACTGTGCAGTAGCAAACCGCTCATCATACCTCTCTTAGCTAAATACATACGGAGAGATGAACAAACTTTTGAAACTCGTAAAAGCTGTTTTGGTGGCAAGAAAATAAAATGTGCAGTTTTGAATCAGAGCCAAAAGAAAGTAACTGGATATAAGCCCAGCGCAGTTGAGAGTATGCTCTTTGGGTTGGATTTAGGGTTCCAGACCAAACTGGTGAGATCTTGAGCGAGTCACTGTATCTCTGTCAGTCTCAACCCTGTTACCTCTACAGTGGAGATAATTTCACAAGGTTGTAATAAAAATAAATGAGAATTATGTAGACCACCTGGCATATTAAAGAAATGGCGATGGATGCTAACCCCCCTTTTCCCTCCTATGTCCTCCGCAGTGAGTTGTCCTGACTTAGTCTGGCCAGCTACAAAATCAGCCACCAGCAGCACTTGTCAGAGGGAACAAGGTGAGTGAGGCACGGGGGCAACAGAACAGGAAACAGAAGTGTGGCCCCGCACTGTCCCACGAGCACTAAGACGCAGAAGTGAGAATATACGTGTCTCCTGTAGCGTGCAATTCATTCCGTCACAACGTGAAAATTTTCTTTTAGTCAGAGCCTTGGAGTTTCAAATACCCACAACCCTGGGCTGGCTCCCTTTGAAGAGGACCAGGAGGGGACGAGCAGCTTCCTCCTCCAGTGGACGGCCCTGCTGCTGGTGGCGGGTACGGATGACACACCTGTCCTTCCAACTGTCCAGCTTCCAGCCCTCGAACAGCGGGCCACTAGGAGAGCAAGGGCAGTTCCGTTTAATTCCCTCTCTTCTCTTCAAAGGTGATTTTCTTTAAACAGTCCAGCTTGTTACTGTTGTTGAGTTGTGGCTCCCCAGAGGATTACACGTTTCTAAGCATAAAGGCATCTGCGTGACAATAAAACATGCAACACACTCCAACCACTTCATTTTTTTTAATTAAGAAAAAAAAAGTTATAACCTCCCACAAAGTGATGTTTCTGATGAGCGCACCCTGCCCCCACCCCGCCCCCATGCAAGCCTTTCAAAATACTGGGGATCTCAGAAAGGGCCCTGGGCCTAGAAAACCAGAGCCTCCACAGGCCCCATCCCATGGGTTCGGCTTCTGACAGAAGCCATGTGCCAGAAGCCACAATGGGTGGAATTATAATCTGCCACAGGAATCGGGCCTTCTTCCAGCTGACTATCCAGAAAACAACACTGTGCCCATTGTACTTTTAAGGGGGAGAATTAAAAAGAAATCAAACAGCTCCACAGAGATGGAAACACTCGAAAAGCAGAGGAAAGTCTTCTGTTAAATAATATGAAAGATCCAGGTTTCCCAAATGGCATTTAAGGCATTGGGAAGAAAGGCTGATTCCTCCCAGAGGGGCCCCGGCTTTGATGCCCAAACTGCCCTCCAACATCAGGCTGTGCATTTTTGTAAGGCAGGGTACCCTCAGGCGAGACAACTATAAATTGCTTAAAACAAGAATAGGAGATTCCATCTGTTTCTGGAATATTTCAGCAGCACCTGCTTTCAAGGTAAAAATCTGGGAGCTGTCCCCACAGCCTTCCTTCCCAACTGCCTTCCCCACCCCCACCCCACCCCGCACGCTTATTTTAAACTAAAGCAGATAACACACAATCCAAAAGGGCTTCTGCCACCGCACCTGCCTAATGAACGCGTCCTTTGATTTTTCTCCTGGACGATGTGTGTTGTTTAAGAAACACTGGATCCGTTAGAGAATCCAAAGTTTTTAAAACCAAACTCTTTTCTTACTTCTAGCTTCTTTTTCTCTATGAAAACTGAGCTTTTCTGTATTTATAGCAGAAATTAGTACAATGCAGATGAAAAAAGATGCAGAAGTTCTTCTTGCCATTAAATCAGATAGTGCTTGAGAAGAGAGTTCTCACTTAACACAACTGAGGTTTAAACACAAGCCCATACGCCAGCTTGCATGGGAAGAACAGTAACTCCCCAACGAGGGCCCAGGAACATATTAAGTTATAGGTTTTTTTTTTTAAAAAAAAAAAAAAAAGAGCTAAAGTCGAGGCTTGAAAAGTCCAAGCTAAATCAGGGCGCTGCTCCCAAGGGGATGTGCGGCATCCCTTCCAATAGTAACCAGAAAACCCCGAGTGTGTGTAAACAGCAACTTCACGCACTTTGCTCTTTGGTCGACACACATCAGGATTTCTAATGCCTGCCCCAAACCTTCCAATGGCACTCCATTTGTTGTGGGATAAATCCAAAATCTCAAGCATGTCCCATAAAGCCTTTCACAAGCTGGCCCCAAGGCTTTAATGGCATCATCTCTTGCCACTGCTCTCTCATCAAATTCTCGTTCTTTCATCCAGCTCTGCCTTTCGTTTCTCTGGGCGTTTGCTCACCGGTTCTCACTGCCTCAGGAGCTTCTCCTCCAGCTTCCTACAAGCCCCCACTGATCTGCAAGACCCAGTCTAACTGGAAACCATCAGCAACACTTCCGCTGATTCTCCGAGCAGAGATGGGCACTGCCTAATCTGTGACCTCACAGAACCTCGCACTTACATATTTTTTTAAATAGCACTTGCCACGTTATTTTTTAATTATTTGTTTACACAGTCCCTTTCCAAAGATTGAGTGGCTCCGAGGACAGTAAGGGTAGAAGTGAAATGGGAGGGGGTATCAAATTCAGAGGTGGCCTGAGAACAGTGCATCCAGAAGCATATTCAATTTTAAATTTGGTAAAGGTCAAAAAGTATATATTGTTTTCAGTTTGTATTACCAAGTTCAGAAACTTCAGCTCATCAAAATATCATATGAACATGACATCTGAAAGGGTCACATATGGAGAGCTAGGGCTAGACCTCTATGTCTCTTTTAAGGGAACTTGAGGCCGAAGACCAAGTGGTATGCATTGCTTATACCTGATACATACCAGGTACTAAGACACTAATTGAATAAAAATTTAAAACCTTAAACAAAAATATTTTAGATACTATCTTGAGGACACAAGTTATTTCTTCCCAAAATGTATAATAAGTTCTAAATAAATTTTATTTAGGTAGAGTCACTCAAGCTTTTCCAAGAGCTTAAATAAGATCTCTATACCTAATGAAGAGAAAACCATAGAACACAAATATTTTTAAAGGTCCTTAATAAAAAGTAAAGACATTTAATTACTGTATGACATATCTCCCATAAACCATCTCCCTCCAAATAAAACAACACCGTAATGACTTTGAACTCTTACGTTCCTTCTGTTCATCCAAAACCAGAAGTTGGCTATAAATAGCATATTTCATTACAGTTTTAGCTTTGATGAGTATGTACCATTTAGGCAAATCCAAAGCCATGAAAAATTTTGGTTCTAGATCACTTTGTTTTATGATATTTGAAAGATATCAGAAGTAAATGCTTACACCACATCAGACTCAGACGATGCTGTCTGAAAATGCTAAAATATTCTCACATTCCTGGGTTTATAATGAAGAGCAACTAACTCACCCATAACTATGGTTCTCCTAGCTGGTGATTTTAATCTAGTATTAACTACCATCCAGCAACTAGTTAAATAATATGGTGAATCTCAAAAAAAATTAAAATGCTTTAATAGGAGAAACTAGTTAAGTGTGGGAGAAAATAATGCATTTAACTTTGTATACCATGGTACTTGTGTTAATGAGACGTGTTTATTCTCTGGTACAACTACATTTCTGTCACGGTTAGCTGGTGACAAGAGTTTGAACCAATTTTTTTAAAAATATTTTTAAATAAACAAAGGGCTTATTTCTCAGGGATTCATTCCTTCATAAAACCAGTATTACTTGTGATTAAGTGCCTACTATGTGCAGACATTTTTCAATACATTTTGGGTATATTTGTGAACAAAACAGATAAAAATTCCCAGCATTCATGGGGCTTACGTTCTAGCAGGAGGAACAGACAATGCATCCAAGAATGAATCTAATAAGCTATTTTACAAAAGACGTCTAAGAACCTTTCACTGTGAAAGTCAATTTAAATTTTGTAATACTGATGGCCTGGTCCTTTACGGACACAAGGCCTGTCACTTAACACTGTGAGATTCAAAGGTTCACCTCTTACAACTAAAATGAAATAAGTATAATATAAACGATACTTCTGCAAATAACTATTTCATATTTTCTCTTTGAACTAGTGTCCCATGAAGCCTGTCCTCTAACAGAGCCTGCAGCGCCCCGTTGTTCCATTTAAATGGAATGCATCTCCCTGTCTCTGAAAGCCACATACACAATCTTTTGATCAAGCACTACACTAAGTGCTGGAGATACAAAGTTGCTTAACATACAATCTTTACCCGGATGACTTAACATAGGAGTAAGACAAAGGATGCTCAGGACTGACGTGTGTGTAACTGAAGTATGCAAAGCATGCTGGGGGCACCCAGAGGAAGGGATGATCATCTCTGTCTGAACAAGGCTGCTAAGGGCCTGAGCTGAGTCTGGGAGGACGGGTAAATGTGTGAAGGCTCATGTGGGCCAGGAAGCATGCGAGCTTTGGAGAACGATCGGGGAGGAGGAGACCCTAAGAAGCTAAATCCTGGAACAGCAGAGGCTACGTGTGCACAGATGCCATCACTGGGACACACGTTCCTCACGAGAAGAAGAAACGGAAAGCAAAAACAGAGGTAGCTTATGGGCAGACTTGAGCTAGAGCACAGCACACCAATGGTGACTAGACCTCAAGGCACAGGTTAACTAAAGGGACAGCATCTGAAAAAAGCAAGGAGACCAAGTGGCGAAAGAGGACAATGCCAGTGATGTCAACCAAACCCAAGCCGCGCTCACGCTGTCTGCAGACCTCCCCACCCGGCACTGACTCGCCGCCAACAACCATCCAGGTTAACAGCAGACTCTTCCACGTATATGCTCATCCCAACCCAGCAACAATCCCAAAGCAAGCACGGAGGACGTTTCACTGTGTGCGCCCTCTATAGCTTCTCAAGCTGGAAACAATAAAGTGAGATTCCCCCATTCCCGTGTTAAATACCCATGAAACACATGCCCCAGAATTCATATAGGACTCTGCATTTATCACCACAGTCACTCTCCTCGGGCACTAGAACATCGACAGGAAGAAGACACTATGCCAATGGGTTGTTCTAGGCATCAATATGGCATACCGCAGAGCAGTCATGCATCTCCCCAGTCCTGGGAACTCAAGGGAAGCTCATAGTAGGCACTCTATTAAGGGCTGACATACAAGTGAATGACGTAACCCACCAATTTTTGTCCATAGTTCCAAACTAATTTAACTAACAGAAAGAAAACACCCCAATTGCTGCTATTTTTTATTCTATTTGCTGGCAGCAGGAAGGCTATTCGACCAGCTTCTCACACACACGAAGTCCACAACTCTCCAGGCAGACACACTACAAAGTCAAATACTAGAAGCAGAAGAGAGCAATTTTTAAATTTAATTGTTTAAACAGTTTTCCACTCTCAGAAACTTGCTGAGTGAATGTGACATGTCAGTTCAGTCATCTTCCCAACCACACACACACACACACACACACACACACACACACCCACCCACCAGCTTTGAAAGGAAGAAACACCATAACCCAAAATATTCAGGGGATAAAAACTTTTCTGCGAAACTTGAAGAACTTGATTTAAACTCTCATCTCCTCTAAATGACTATGCGATGTGAATATGCGATGTCCTGACCAAGGCTAAAATACAACATTAGGCAAAAATGAAAGAGAAAATTTTCTTTAAAGAGAGAAACAGAGACCAACACTGTTCAATCACTGAGTACCCAGCCGCGCGCCCAGAGGCTGACGCTCTGGGCAGGGGTGCACGGGCCTGACCACCGCGCACGCGCACACCTCATCTCGCAGACCCCGGCGGCGCCTCCTCCTGAGGTCTTTCCAGCAGTTGCCCTCTAGTGCCCAAATCACAGATGCCACGCTTGGTGACAGAGAACTGACTTGGCCGATTTAAAATAATAACGGTATTTGTGCAGAGAAACATAAAAGTAGCAGCCCCGACTGACAGTTACTGAGCAAAGGCACTCCGAAAGTCAGCCCTTCCCCCTAAAGCCCCCCAGGTGTGAGGGTGCGCGTGTTGCGGAAGGGGGACTCTTTTCTTGGTGAGAAGAAGAAGAAAGTGCAGACACTAATACACCAGAGAAATACTCTTTCTGGAATTCATGGAGGGTCTGGCCTTTTATCCCCAGGCCCCAGCCCAAGCCTGGGGGCCCGGGTTTTGTCAGGGGCACCTCCCCACCGTCCTGCCCTGGGCTGCTCCACATGAGCAGAGCGAGACAGGAGGCAGGCCCCTCTGACACCTACTTAACCGAGGCAGATGGGGAGGAGAGTGTGCGGGATGCCTTTACTTCCCCCTCGGGAGGCGCCCAGCAGGAGCCCACAGAGCCGGCAGATCCAAAATCAGATCTCCACACAGCCTTGGAGCCCAGAACGTGCCCTACCCCTCTGGCAGGAGGAAACAGAGCATTCAGCAAGTGTGGCTCTGGTGTCAGCGAGTGTGGCTCTGGTGTCTGACGGGCTTTCACAAGACCTAAAGAAGCCTCCTCACGGGACTCTGCCCTTCTGCGAACCTCTACAGAGGTAGCCAAGTTGCGAAACAGTTACTCGTTCACTCGCTGACCCAAAGGGGGCAAGGGTGTTGCTTTGAGGAGGGCACAATCAGTGTCTGCGAGACGTCCTGAGCTACAGACACATACTTTATTAATAATCTTACATACACAAAATGTCCAAGGGAAAGCCTAACAGGCTAATTTCTGACAGCTCCAGATAACGGCAGGAGGAACTGAAGCCATGCTGACTCTCCAGCTTCCACACACTCCACAGAAGCAATGGTCCCTTTCCCACCCAAGGGATGTGATACAAATAAACAAACACAATTATCTGTAGAACTTACAGTGCAAGAACAACACTGCGAAGTCCTTCTCCCCAAGTGCAGTGACTTGTGGGAAACAGATAGGAAAATAAAAAGAACAGCTGGAAAATTTAATTACAGAAGAACAACGCGAAAGCTGACATTGTTTCGCAGAACTAGCCAATAGCCAAAGCCCTCCTCTCTTACCTTAAGATACAGAAGCAGCTCTTAGCTCCTGACGATAAGCGGCAGAACCCGAATCTCTGTTTGCTGTCAATGTCAGTGAGGACGAAAGTGAAGTTCTGGCCAACTTGGCTAACTGTGAGGCTGCGGCAAAGACAGAACAAAGGGGAAAAGGGATGTGCAGTAAGTTTCTTGATAAAGTATCTAATCATGACAAGTCATTGAACCTGTAACATTTCCTTTCTCAGTGGAATTCTTTATAAATGAACTTAAAATTTACACACTTCAGGGGAACAGATTGTGAGCTAGTAAAAAAAAAAAAAAAAAAAGGCAGCAAAGCGACACATTCTAGTGACCAACCACCTCATCGGAGCTATCGTACCTTCTTCCCACTGAGCTCAGGCAGGTAGCTCTGTTAATCATCCCATCACATCCTGAAAGGTGCATTCCATTAACCTCACTTTATAGATGGAGGAAATAGCCTAGAGCAGCATTCCCCAGGTGCCAAGTGGTAAATTGCAAAAAAAAAAAAAACAGAATTTTATTAAACCTTGGCCTATCTAACACCAAAGCCTGCTGTCCGCTTGCTGTTAACGGATCACGAATGCGCTCACCTGACTGATATTCCTCCAGCTCAGAGAGAAACAGTGGCTACGACAGCAGAACTTGAGTTTCTGCTGTCAGCCACAAAGTGAGACACTCGACGTAAACCGTCTCATTTACTCTCAGCCACGATGCTGGAACTCAGAAAAGGAAACCAAAGGACAGAATCGAGTTCACAGAGCTGCTAAAGAGAGGAGCTGGGATTCACAAGAGGGCAAGCTTGGCCATCACGTTCCTAAACCCTTGATTCTGTCATAATTTCTGAACTTATGAGGAACATATTTTATTTTTTACAAATACTAAATGTCTTGACAATGCAAGGTACTTTCTAAGAAATGGAAACAAGATTTTTAAAGAAACAAAGAAAAAAAGCTAAAAATTCCTGCACTGACACAAAAATCAGCGAAGCACACATAAAGCAACATATACTAGAAAATGTTTCAAAAAATCAAAAAGCCTACTACTAATCATATTAATCCAGAAACACTTTTTATAAGTTACATTTTAAAATCCACTTTAAAAAATCAGTTTACCAGTTAGCTTGGGTTCCTTTTTAAAAACTTAAATATTCCAAATTCTAATACATAAATTTATGCTAACATCTTATTTTAGAATTTGACACTGAATTTTTCAGAGGAACTCATTAACTCGTATTGTATTTTACATATGTTGTATTTTACACAAAATACTCAAATTGATTAACGTATTCAAATCGATGCTCTCACCTGTAATTTATAAATTGTCGGTGGAAGCAAAGAATCCTGTAAAGGTTCACCAGACCTTTTCCAAAGGTAGACTGAGTCTTTAGATAGGATACGAATTAAGTTCTCAAATGTGAAGAGCTTTCTTTTCTAAAACTCCCTTATATAGCCACAGACTTCCAAGGCATCCATCCAGCACAAAAGGTCAACTGGACCCTACCTGGTCACACTGAAGGAAACAATTCCATCCCCCAGAGAGTGGTGAGTACCAGGAAACAATTCAGAAAGGAAAGCAAGTGTTCCACTCTCCTGTTTTGACTAGGAAGGTGAACGAAAACAAGGTGGCAATTTAAAAGCGTGTGGCAATAAAACAGGTGTAAGTAATGCTACCCGTCCACCTTACACAAGTCAGGAGGAGGAACGCATTTCAATAAAAGTTATAGAGCTGCCAAGGGGACACCAAACGCTACCTTCTTGGGGCTGTTATGTTTTATCTATAAAGCTTGGATACTGTGTTACTATGGTGATTTAATACTATGTTTTAAAGGGGGATTATATGATTAATTTTAACAAGGTTGAGAACTGAAGATGTGTGAGAAACAGGATTCTAGCTCACATAATTAAAGTGATTGGGTAAAAAAGTGGGTCTCGGGGAGGAGAGAAACCTGTATTACTAAAATATTTAAAGCAACAGGTAGGGATGGTTCAAAGTTACAAATAAGGTCATGTTTTTGTGAACTACTATCATGTGATCCTACAAAATATGACTGCTTGTTATTTTAACTCAGGGTTTGATTCCACTTCTAGAGTGTTGAAACTGAAGCATCCTACAAGGAATGGATATTGATAGGACAGAATGAAAAGAAAACACCCAGGATCTCTAGGAAAAGGACACAAAACAAATACAACTTGGTTTGTGAACTGAGTGCCATTAATTTCCCTATTATCTTTTCAGTACCATTAAAAACACTGAAAAATGCTTTTAGCTATATCCTAGACTCAAAGAAAGGTTCATTACTCATTTACTTGGTTCAAACCCCAACTCAGTCACTTGCTCACTGGGCCTTAATTTAGCAAGTTGCTTAACCTCTAAGCAACCCAGTTTCTTCACCTGGAATAACAATGCGAAACTATCACCCAGCCTGAAGGATATTTGGGGAGTAAGTGAGATAAACATTTAGTATGAATACTAGTCCATAGTGAGAGCAATTAAAAACAGAGATGCAAGCTGTTAAGTTACTATCTGAATGAAAACTAAAATTCATAGTAATATCATGCATTTGCTTAGGATCTTCCTGACTCAGCCTTATAATACTCATATAAAAGGCTGCTTTTCTTTCTCTTGTCTGTTGCATCTTTTCAGTACGAGGCAGTCCTTCCAGCGACCAAGTGAGCTGCTTATACTTGCGCTGAAGTGAACAAGGTTCTTTTTGGGGTACCACAGCTTAGAAGGGGGCACTCGTTATTCTTAGTCGAGTCACCTTCTTTAATGCCCAGTAGGGTGAAGTACAAGTCATTAAAACCCCCAAAACATTAAACTCTAAATATATTTTTTCTTAAATAATTTTCAATAAACTAAAAGTCAGGTAAGGGCAGTCACAAGGGCTCAGAGTCTCCAAGAACTGCGTCATTCCTCCAATGAGTATTCGCTATTTCTCCATAAAACTGACTTTGAGGAAAGGGTGTGCTTTTTTAAAGGCTGTGGTTTTTGTGTTTACCTCCAGGATCAAAATCCATAACTTTTCAACAGGAATTAGAGATTTCATAATGGTTGAAACTAAAAGGATCCACAGAAGCCATAATATCCCATTCTTTTATGGTATAGATGGGAAAACTGAGGCTCGGGTTATTTTTTGTTTTTATTGTCTTGTTTTTCTTTTTCAAAGTAAATAGGACTAAAAGAAAAATCCAAACCCAATTCTGGTTCAAAATCCTTTGCATTCTGCCACATTGCACCAAACACAGTGAAAACCCTCCCCAAGAAGCTTGGAATTCGGTTGAAGTAACTCGAGTACGTGAGGAATTCAGATAGCTGTCTCATCAAACAGTCTGACTATACTTCTCACTAAGCAAGAGAAACCAAATTTGAGTATTTCCAGAAAGAAGCCCAGGAGACAGGGCCTAGACCACGCTTAGCTGTGCCTCCCGTGCCTAGGTAAATACGGAAAACAAGGGCAGAAGGCAATGACTAGTCAAACCTCAACTTTCTCCTTCATGCTGCCTTGCAAATGTCGGTCAGCCCCTCTAGGCCCCTCTGGCAGTGTTTGGCTTCATCGTGAAGTTGTTTACAGGTTCACTTTTTAATGAACGAAGCATGGAGAGGGACAGTTTGATCCCATTCTTCCAGTGAGAAATGGGATTTTCCATATCAGCCTCACTTTAAGTTTAGCTTGTTGTCTTACAAACTGAGCAGCTACTACACGGGGCACTGCGACAAATGCTGGATATGCAACATCCATCCTGCTGTGGAGCTTCCTGTCTAGTTGGAGAGGAATGATAAGCTAGTGTACCACAAAGCATGTTGTGTGAAAGCTAAGAAGAAAATGGAAGAGAAGGAAAGGCCCAAGTGAGATAATGTGGTCACAGAGACAGTTTCTCAATGATGACAACAATACAGACGTAAAGGCCAAGATGGAGCGGCCACTCCAGAAGCAGGGGACTGGCTGCTTCCGGCAGGGAAGAAAGCTGCACAAAGATTCTCGGGCTGGAAAGAGCTAGGCCCGGTCAAGGAACTGAGAGGACACCGGAAGAGCTAACGCACAGGAGATGAGGGAAAGTGGCACGCTGTGAAGTTGCTGGGCAAAGCAGGTGCCAGATCATGCCGAGAGCCTCGTGGGTCATGGCAGAGAATCAGAATTGTTTTGGAAAGGCAACAGAAAGCCGCTGAATGGTTTTAATCAAGAGAACAACAGTCTTGTCTACAGTTTTTAAATCTTGATTCGACTCCGTTGTGGAGAACAGTCTGGAAGAGGACAGAAGGAGAAGCAGAGAAGATAATCAGGAGGGTAGCAGAATAATCCAGATGAGACTGGATGGTGACTTAACTCATGTAGAGAGAACGGAAACAAATATGGGTGAATAGTTTCGAGTTATAACTAGCAGGTATATATGACAAGCTTGCAGATGGACCAAGAGTTAGGGAGTAAAAAGGCAGCATATCATCATCTAATCATAGAAAACTCACAAGTTTGGGGGTGGATCCAAGAGTTCCACTTAGGATATGTTAGTTCTGAGAAACCTGTAAAACATCTAAATAGAAATGTCAAGTATGTAGTTGAACATACTACTCAGGAAATCAGAGGAAAAGTTTGGACAGGAGCTATAAATTTGGAAGTCATGTACGCACAGATGGTATTTAATGCCATGGTAAAGAACGAGATCCTCTAAGGAAGAGAATTCACGGAAATTAAAGAGGACCCAGAACTAAGTTACAGAAGCACCAATTTATGGGATGGGTAAAGAAAGACAATCAAAGGAACAAAGGAGAACAAGCAGGAGGGAGGGGTCAACCGTACTGATGCATCAAGATGAGGAGAGAAAAAATGCCCACTGAACTGAGGAATGTGGAGGTTTCAGGTGACCTTGATAAGATAAGCTCTAGTTGAATGATAGAGCAGAAGACAAATTGCAAAGCACTGAGGAATAAACTGAATTATGTAGATAATTCTTCCGAGAAGTAGAGAATTAGCCGGGAACTGAATGGAAGTGAAGAGTCAAAGACGGGTGTTATTTTTAGAATGGAGGAATACCAGAACTTCGTAAGCTGCTGGGAATAATTCAATAGAGGCGGAGATGCGGGAGAGAGAAGACGAAGCAGAAGGTCTGGACTTTAGATCAGAATTCCAGATAGGCTGTTCACTCGCTCTATGAGCACAGGCAAATTATTATACCTCTCTGGGAATAATGATACTTTGCAGAATGGTTTTGAGGGTTAGAAATAATGTACACAAAGTAACTAGCATATAGCAGGTGCACCATGAAAATAACCATTCTTGTTATGAAATCATACAGTTTGAAAGATGGAACTGAAACGTGCAGTCATCCCGTTTACCACAGCTTACTAACGGCACCTGCAGAGCCGTCCATGGTGGCACCCCCACAGATGCTTCTCCATTTCTTCAGTGCACATGGGTGGCAGGCGGTAATCAAGGGTTTACCAAGCTATCATGTCTCCCAGCATTTAGTTACAGAAGCCTTAAAACTTCTTTCCGTAAACACACCCTTTCTCTCCCTAAGCTCACGTTTCTTACATTCCCTGCTCAGAGACCCAAGTGGCAAGAATGACACTGACCCGAAATGTCTGGAGACTAAGAGAAGGTCACATACTGCCAGATACAGGGCAACACCAGTCTTGCTTGAGAAACACACCAGATAGTTCTAAGAAAGAACAGAGACCTCTCCACTCCCTCATCTACATGAGCCTGACGAGGAAGCAACAAACCTTAACTGGAGAATCAGAAAGTATCCAAACCAGAAGGAAGAGCAGAGATCTAACCCAATTCCCTCATTTCATCCGCAAAGAAAGTGAGGCCCTCAGGAGAGATGTCACCTGCCTCACCGCATGGAGCGAGTCAATGACAGAGCCAAAACGAAAACCTCAGTCGCCTGGCCGCCACCCCCAGCGCTCCGTCCACTAAGGCCCAACTGCTTCCTTGTTACCAAATGCTGTATAGAATATTCACGGGGCTCAGCTTGACCAATGGGACGAAACCCAGGGCCTAAACCCAGGATGAAAAACAAGGGGCAAAAGCGGACCCAACGGATTCCTTTGAAAAGCAGAGTGGGGCAAACGCGTAGATGGGAACGAGAGGAGAGAGCTGGGCAGACAGACGCTAATGCACAGTCGTGTGCCTTAGCTGCACTGTGTGGGCTTCGTCTTCTTCGGTTTTCCGTATTTTCTCCTTTTGTACGATAAACACATATCGCTCTTCAAATAAATTTGAAAAGTCTGTTCGGTTACTTTATTTGTCATGGGACGGATCTATGACGTGGTAGAAAAAGCAGGCTGGGATTAGAACTCAGACCAATGTGCACTCCAGAAGCAGCTCTGCACCTTCGACTAGTGGGACTGTGGGTGAGTTACTGGACCTGTCAGAGTCTCTGTGTCCTCATATGTGGCACGATGATAACTGGGAACCTTGCAAATGTGTAGCTTTCAGTGCAGGAAGAGAACACCGCACACACAATGCCCGGCACGTAACAGATACAAAGTAAAATTGTCAATAGCATTTGAACCACGTTGCGTCTGTGGTTACACCCTAAATCGTGAAACGGTGCCTCTGCCCCTGAGAAGACCACGCCACTTCATTTCACGCTCGTGTCATTTGTGTGTGTGCCAGTGTAATTTGTAGGGCAAGTGCATGGTAGCTAGCGTTCTGGGTTCTGAGAGAGGGCGGACACAAACACGGAAGAACAGCTTTTCCATCATCCAATGAGTCTCCTGAGCGCTTGGCCTAAGTGAAGCAGCTTGCCGGCTGTGCAGTGCAAGCAACTAGAAGCGCAACAGGGAATCGCACACAAAAAATATTTTTAAGAAACTGCTTTCATCGGTAACAAGATTTTGAGAAGGATATAGGACTCTCGGCTCTGTCATTTCTTTACTCCTCTCCATGAAGAACTTCAAGCACAGGGTAGGGCAGAAACGACTTTGGACCGAGAATGGGAGTATCTGTTTCTTTCCTGGCTCGGTAACTACGTGGTAGTGACCATGAGCAAGTCGTGTCGCCTCTACAGGCCTTGGTTTTCCTTCGGCGAGGTGGAGCGCTTGAGCCAGAAGAATTTCAGCTTAAAACCCCTGCGGCCTTGTTCCCACACGTTTTCGAGGCCTCCTGCAGCCAGAGCCCAAGCTATCGCAGCACACGTCGCCCTCCCCCATCAGGCTCCATCTGCTTGGGCTGAACAAGCTCTAGGCTCACGCGTGACTCCTCCTTTGCTTTGCTCTTCGGCGCATATGGGGTGTTAGGCTCTCCCTCCACTTACCCCTTCTTGCTGTCCTTGCAGACTCAACACAAGTCTCCCCCGCTATGAGTTTTCTATGATCATCTCGGTCTTCCCTAACTGCACTATCCTTTTGGATAGATACTGTTTAATGTGTCTTCATAAAACTTCCTGAACTAGACTGAGAAACACATGGAGGGCAGAGTTCCAAGTCTGATACCATTTCCTTATCACCCAGCACAAGGCTACACATTCGGAACCTTCCTCTGCTCTTCCTCTATCTCTTAGTGTGGCTGGGCGGGATAAATGAGGTATTCATGTGAGAATGTCCAGTACGTTGACTAGACTCGATTAAGAACTCAAATACTAATTTCCTTCCTTTCCTCTCTCTCTGTATATTGGGCGACTGGTCTTCCCATTGGGTGTTCTACTAAAAAAAAAAAAGGTATTCATTTGGAAGCTGAACACCTAGACTGTGCTAGCAGCCTAAGAGGACCTTGGGCAAGTCAAAATTTCTCTACAGCTTAGACCTTTTTTTCAAGTGAAGATAAACAGCACTTGTTCTCATCTCTTATGATAGGAGGATGAAGTGAGATGATCCATGAGAAAGCACTTTCTTTTGAAGAGCTACCGGCATTATTATCTTTCATAAGTCCTAGTTTCAGAAAGAAAAACCTTAAAACAACACAAGAGACAGCGAGATGTCAATGTTAACGGATGATCTGATGATGACTGTGAAAATCCCACTCTTGATATAGACTAGAAATGTCAGAAAGTTGTATTACTGTTCCTCGGGGTAGAAAAGCACAGATACTGAAAAGATTAGGAAGCTTTCTTTTTTGAACTTAATCACCTGGCATCACTCATCTCCCATGCTGACATATTTTCTAAGTCAAACAATATCATAAATATATCTGGGGGGCTTCGTGGGCCTCAGAGTCTGGGCAGATCCATTCGACAGTGTTAAATGCAAAACTAATTTTTAAAAAGTGGTATTAAAATCTCTGTATTTATTGTAAGTAAACTTCATTATTACTCTCTTCTGCACTAAAGTATGCCAAGGTTAGAAGTAGGAAAAGAAAAGAGAAAAAATATAGTCTCCAAAATAAAGTGGGTTTTTTTGTATTAATAAAAGTCATCAACATAAGAAAGAACCATTATACATGGTGAGGAGGGCAAGGGTTAAAATATATTCATAAAGGGATAATTCTGTCCTAAATCATTTTGGAAAAAATATGAGGAACATGATAATGGGAAGGTAATTTGGAGAGAAGCATATCAGAAGAAAATTATTTTTCTAACAACAACAAAAAAGGCATCAGACATTAGTGACGCAAAATATTTTAGGACTATAATTTAAGGGCTCTGCTTTTCTCCCATCTCAGAATGTAATCACCCAGGCAGGCAGGTGGTGTGGTGAGAAAGAGAGATGCGTATGTGTGCGGAAGGGGTGGGGGGTGGGGGGGAATTGTGTGATTTCATCTCATTGTTGATTTCTTCTAATATTAGTGTACAAAGTCAATTAAGGAATGCCTATCCAAAACAGATCACCACTCTAATAAGAAATCACATAAAAATGTATTCTCTTATTTTTCTTTGTGAAACACCTAACCACATTTAAAAAACATTTCAGCTTTATTAATTTGTATAAATATGCCCTTGCCATAATTTGTAATACATTTTATAAGTGACTGGAGGAGATTTCATGCATCGCTAATTCATACATATAAATGTGAAGTTTGCATTAAATGTCTCCAAACAAAACCTTGCTGGCTATGTTTAGAAGGAAGAGGATAAAGAAGAGACAGGAGGGCTCTCATGACAAAGACTGACCTTCTTAAAATTAAGGCTATTCTGTTTTGAGCATCAACCTGCTTCTAACACGGCCCTGGTACCAGGATTTTAAAAGGCCTCAGTCTGGGAACACTACAATGGTTGACTGGCTTAAAAAATAACATGCTGGAACCAGAGGAAACAGCGCTCATCAGTGGTGGGCAACATCCCAGAGCTGCTCCTCAGCGCTCCTTAAAACTCCTTTGGCTACTCGTTCTCATCTCTCACCATTTTCGGGTTTGTGCTCCTACAATGTGCAGAAAAGATCCAAGCTGCATACTCCCCACACGCACTCTAAGCCACCAAGATGGCTCGGACCTGTGTTCTTTGGGTATACTAAAATACCTGATAGATCCTTCTTGAAGATGGGCACATTTTATAACTTTCTTGGAACACATTATGGCACTTATTACTTACAACAATATTTTTTCTAAAACCTCTATATTACTAAAAGTGGAATTTTTAAGACGTAATATTTGTATCGTCTCATAGTTCAATTTTCCATTAAGGGAAAATCAACAAACGGCAATCAAGTGGACAAGTAAACAGTTGTAAAAATAATGCTGAAACTGTAATGAAAAACACAATAGACATTTCTTGGAAATAAGATTAAGGTCATTGCTTTGTCATTTTTATTGATGTTGTTAGTAAATTATAGTTTCGTAAGAAAAAAGTTCTGAAATTGTTTTTAAAATAAGCCATTTAAAAATAAGCCATTAACCAGTAGCTCATTTTTTTAAAAAGATTCTTAAACTATTTTAATTATCTTAGCGTTCTAATATTCATAATTGTCCAAGAAACAGTTTACCATAATGCAAATACTAAGGAAATGTTTAGATGATTTTGTATTTTTTTTTTTAGTCTAGAAATCTACAGGAAATGCTTATTTCCTCAGAGATATCGTTCTTCGTCACCTAAACAAAATACAAGACACTATTTAGCGACGTGCCTTTTAAATTCAAATTTTAAGTTGAAGTTTAGGAAAAACAGTCTATATAATACTCATAAGGTCATGAAGTCACATAACATTACTTGGTAAAGTCAAATGTGTTCGTATTTAAATAAAAATTAAATAGCACTGGATTAAAACCCAACCATTCTTAATCATGGTTTAAGTCTGATAACCAAAACCAAAAAATTGAATGTCGTGCAAAATACAACCCACAAACGAACCAATGCAAAGCTCTAAGCTTTAAACTTTTTGATAGTGTCAATAAAATCCCCAGGAAAGGAGAATACTGCAACTCTCCTTGGAACATAGGTGTTTTAAATCATGGTTAAACAGACAGAATGTTAAGAATGGCATGGTTTTTATTTTCCATAGCAGCTTTATTGACACTTTTTTTTGTAATAAAGTTTGAAAATCTGACACTACCTGTCCACATAGAAGGGGAAACAAAACTTGGTCAAAGTCTGTAGAACTTCCTGTGGAGAGAAAGAGAGATAATTTATACATCTAATGGGACCAATAAATCTAACATTAACCATGGCACACAACCTAGCAACTTTACCCTAAAGAAAGAGGAGACAGATGAAGAAATATGGGCTTTATCAATTATATGGGAGGAGTACCAGGCAGTCAATCATGAGAAATAATAAACATGATCAAACTTCATTAAAAATGAAAAATTAATCAAGAATCACACATGGGCAAGCAGCAGGAGCCACACAGGAAAGCTCTGAAGGGAGGGAGGCGGTTGGGTTGCTGAGTGTTAACACCCCTCCAGGGACCATCTCCAGCCTGACCATATGGATCAGAGTGAATAACACCGAGCCACATGGGTTTGGCCTGGCAGGGCCGCTGTTGCTGGCACTGGTTTTGCCTGTTACCTAGGAACAGAGGGGGCCCGGATTAGACAACGCTTCCCAACATCAATAGGTCAAATCACAAACAGAACGGAAAGCCAACTTGAAGATAATTGTCCCTGAACACTGTCAACCACATTTTTTAGAGTATAAAACTTCATTTACTTACTTTGTAAAGAAGTTGCCATTGCTGGCAGAAATTTATTTTGTAATCAAACTGTAACAATTTTAAGTACATACTATTTTTAGTTAAAAGGCATCATAATTGGACACACTTACCTGCTTGTGGTTTATAAAACTCCAAAAGAAACTACCAGTTTAAATATCTATTTACAAATATGTAGGTATATGAAACCAAGTGTGTTATTCAGGGGAAGTATACAAAAATGGAACAAAAAGCAGAGTGACATCTGAAAGACTTATTCATAAAAGAGAAGCTTCTTACATTAAGAAAAGAACAAACACTACTATATGAAACACAATACATAGTTAGAGGGAGGGTGACTTTTCCCAGGGGACACGTTTCACATATACTGCATATATATACATATCTAAACACATATACAAGTAATTAATTAATTATTACTTCCTTCATGGAACTTTCTCTAGTTTGACTTTAACCGCAGACTCAGCCCACAGTTGGTGCTCAAGTTCACGGACCAAAGTTATAAATTTTAAAAAAAGTACTTCTTTCATGCATTTGATTTGCTTTTTAACTATTTAAAATCTCAACTTCAAGACAAAATGAAGAACACATTTTTCAGTCACTGAGAAGCTGGTTCAAATTAAAACAAACCTGCCCACTGCAAATCTTAATCCGAGTGATAAATTAAAGATCAGTTTACAAACGTAGGACTTTTCTAACCAATAATAATGAATTATCAATGCTACCTGAATTGATGCTTCTCGCTTCATTTATTTTTAAAACCGGTTCTATCATTCAAGAAATAAACCACATCAATCTAATAACCCACTCAATGAAGCAGAAAGCACATTGACTTGCTCTGCCAGAGCATGTTCCGCCTACATAATTCAATTGAGCATGTCCTATTTTTTAATATCATCTTGGACTGGTACAATATACATCACAGCACTATTAAGGCATGTCGTGAAATAGTAAAGGAACAGGAAACAAACAAAAAAGAGTGGATAAGACTACCTCAGCACATTCTAAGAGGCATTATTGGTACATTAGCTCATTTCACAGTGTGACATTCAAAAGTCCTTCTATATTATTTTAAAACCCATTATATTTAAATAAATTGCAATAGCTAACAGAGAAGCAGAAAAACAAGAGCAATTTCTCAGTGCATAATGTTATTATCAGGCAAATATTGGGAAAGAGGTCATATTTAAACATTCATTCTAATATCTGCAGTTTCAATTGTAAAATATAATTTTATAATTTGTATAATCCACATACACAAAATTCTTAAGATTTATATGCAAAAAAAAATTTTCCTTACATATTTCCTTTCACTTCAAGTTTCAAATACCACAAAGCATCTCTTTGACTTCAGAATATGTACCGAGTATCCTTTAAAACTCAGTACCAAGGCTCACTTATTGCCAAGATCAGCTACAAAGACAGTTATCCTTTACCCCTCAAAAGTTACAGGTGCAGAATTGCTTCTCTACTCTATGCTGGAGTCGAGCTGCTAAAAGGCCTCAAGATTTTTGAAAGAAAGGACCCCCATGGCTATAAGAAAGCATTGTGCTCTACAGCAGAGTCAAAGGAATCTAATATGCCCAACTTATTACTCACTGCAATAGAGAAACTACTTACCACTTTCTAATGTCAAGAGTAATAACCAACCGTGAACTTGTCTGTCAGATAATATTAGGACAAATATCAAAATACCCAGTGCAGACTGAGTTTAGCCCACCTCCCAAGAGCTTTCCTTTTTACCCAAGAAAGCAGTGATAAGTCTAATTAAGCAATGGGGCAGGGGGAGAAGAGAAAGGAAGGGAACATAGGCAAATGCAGGCACATGTTTGTACATTACAATATGTTTCTTCATGTTTGTGATATTACAAGAGCTTGATATTCCAATTTAAGTCAAACAAGACGGTGGTGTGCTGTCAGAGGAGAAAACAAAAATGAGCATTCTACTCTGTTAGGCATGTTCACACCTTATCTCAATCAAAACTGAAAAATCTACTTCTTAGTGTAGGAAAGGGAGGACAGGAAGACGGAGGGAAAACAAGCAATGTTTCTTGTAAATAAAAACTGCTGAAATAAATGTTCTTAATACTGTTTTCCCTATATATAAACATCCAAAGGAAAACACAATTACTTGAATATGAAAAGTACCACTCACCAAGAGAAGGGGCATTAAAACCCTGATTTAAACACATTTTAAGCATCAGATTTATAGCAGAGTACCTTTCAGCATTAACTTTATGGGAAAACAAGTCATTCACCAGTTACTAACCGGTCTTTCTCTCTAGAACCTGTGTCTTTGGCTATGGAACTTTCTTTGCAGATGGTAATTTTCCTGTTTTCTCCCCACCCCACCCCCTTCTCTTGCCTACACAAGCTCTTTCAGACGACCAGCCTCAGCACAACCTCAACTACTGCCACATAAATCGGATCTTAGAGATGCAGTACAGCTGATGAAATGTAAATGACCTCATTGCTAAGGCAGGGGGTAGGGAAGACTGTGCCAGCTCTCCAGATCAATTCCCAAGTTTATATTTTCACAAACCTTTTTATGTACAGTTTGATTTTTTAACATTTTAATGAGCAAAAGAGTGAATCTATAGTAGCTAGTCACCACAGTTAAAGTGCAGGGCATGAACTAGGTCCCAGGAGGGAACCAGTCCACCATGTCACCACTGGCTTTAGGACATTCGCCACCTGGTTCCATGTCCCCAGGTTCCAACTCTTTTCATAATCAAAACACTGCTGACATTATAAACCCCAGACGGGTTTTCTAAAATCCCTCCCAATCAATACATCCAACACATAACTTATTGGAGACAACACTGAGCTCATTGATTAAGGTGAGTTCAGTAGCAAAGTTTTCAAAATAAATGAGACAAGAATACAGCATTCAACCCCTTTGTGTCACCAGACAATTTATGAAATAGGCAATTTCCAAAAGGGCTTTCCTCCTAACAAAATATACAATACTTCATGTGGGAAGAAGTAGGAGCAGAGGGGGCAGGGGAGTGTAGATGACAGGCAGTCACACAAACCTTTCGGTTATACATATATTAAACAGCAGATTGCACAGTGCAACATCTACAAAGCTCTGCCCACAAGGAGATACTAAGCCTCAGACCGAACCAAAATATGAAATCAACGCACTTAGCACTGGATTCACTTGCAAATGAAAATCAAAATGAACTCAAGATTCAGCACCATCTTTTTTGGATTCATTTCACCCTATTTGAATTCTCATCCAGTCAAAAGGCCCATCAAGGGAATTTTCTCCAATCTGGAGAAAGTAGATTGTTATGCTGAAACTGAGCCATTCTCTTAAAAACCTGGTAAAGCTTTAAACATTTATAATATTATTCATCACAGAATCCTATCTGGAGGCAAAACTTCGAAGACCAAATTCAAGGTAGTGAACTGGGATTATCAACAATGAGAAGGCCAAACCAATTCACCTGAATTTGGGGTGCAGGGTGGGGAGGGTATAAGAGATCCTCCAACGGCCTGATATCAGTTCGGATGTCAAATACTTTGTTTTCATTGCTTCACTGAAATCCGTGAACAAAAATTAGTTATATCTGGCCGCGGAAAAGAAATGACACAGGCATATACACCCCACAAATGAATGCCATGTGAAAGACAAAAGCGCAGGCTGATTATAATGCCCGCTGGGGTTACAGAATGTTGGGAGATGAGGCACGCTCTCAGCAGTTCAAAAGGAAAAAGAAAATACGTGCAGGAAAACATTTAAATAAAGGAAAGAGATAGCGTGAATAAATAAATATATTTTGAAATATGTAAAGCTACAATCAGCCCCTTTGTAGCTTACTGAAAGCTAGTACAGCAGTCAATAATTTACCTTTGTCCAAAAAGCGAGTGAAGGAGGGAGAGGCGGGCAGACGGGAGGAGAACATTTCCTGAGTTTCCTACACCTAATTTATTTGTTCATTTCAAAATGTAGATGCGTGATGAAAAGATCAGTGGAGCTCAGATTCCTAAAATACTCCGTTTCTGTGCTTAAACATTTTTTTTTAATAGCACGAGGGAAATGCTGACCCTCGAAGTCCTGCAATTGAGATCAGTGCAACTGACTTGAAAGAAAAGCCTTTGATTGATGATCTTAAAACTCAAGTTGAAAGTTAAAAACAGAACACACACAAAATTCAAACATACAAAAAGCTAACAAAATTTCGACTTTAAGCCATTTCCAGTTAAAACCTGGAACTCCAAATGAAAGCTACCAGAGGGTTTTCGTGCTTGTGATTAAGAGAGGGTAAAAGCGAATGCTGAGGTCTTAGATGCTTAATTAGCACCGAGGTTAAGAATGTTGATCAGAAAATTCCTATATGTGAAAACAGGAAATATAATTTTTCTCCTTCCCTGTAAATGTCAAATTAAATCCAAGACCTATAGTAAAGTTATGACCAAACTTTTTTTTTTTTCTCCTAGTGAGAAAAGCTTTGAATAAGGGATTTTACAGAAAAGGACTTTCAACACCCAAACATAAAAGCTGGGTCAAATTTCTAACAACGCTGCTCTAATGTTACAGAGTCTGCTTCCTTTCTTTGGTGTATTTCAATATTTATTCCCAGTTCGCTTTCATAAACTTTAATTTTGAATAGTGTATATGTTATAATTATGCTAATTTATATAATACCTAATATGCACAATGTTGTAATTCAAAGATAAAATTACAATAAAATATAGAAATCCATATTCTATAATGTATCATATAAACTTTAAATCTAAATTATCAAGTACATTAAGCATATAGGTAGAATGTTTACAAAGCGGAAGAGGCACCTCTAGAACTACTTTTAAGTATAAATCTTCATGACCTTTGAAGTCCAAAGTAAAAATAATGGAACTTATTTAAAAATTTTTAATTTAACAAAGCTACTTTATCTTTTGTATCCCTTCCTTTCTTCAAAAAATTACTAAAACCAAGTTGTTCCCAAATTAAACACTATATAAAATCCTCTATTCTAAGGCTTCATTTTATTAACTTTAAACCTTATAGCAAAGAGGTTGAAAATGAGAGCTGTATTTATTAGTCAATGTTATTCTAAGGCTTCATTTTATTAACTTTAAACCTTATAGCAAAGAGGTTGAAAATGAGAGCTGTATTTATTAGTCAATGTTAAACACCAATAAACTTCTTGACACTTGTTTTAAATATTTTCAAACGAACAAATAATTTGGTTGGAATCTCTTAAAATCAGCATTAGATGGCATCAGTAATAGAATTCCTTGGACTTGACATTATTACTCTAAAATATTCTGCCTTGTTCCTCTCCTTAAACACTTTAAATCCTGTTATCTGCACATTTATGTTATCGATACATCTAAAAGGAAGAGAAGTTGGGGGGAAGCGAGGGGAACATACAAGTCAGCACATACCAAAGGAACAGGGTCCCAACAGTAAAACTGCAAACATGGTTTCATTGAAGAAGCAACTTGCCCTCAGGAAGATGGTATTAGGAGGGGGGGAAAAAAAAAAAGAGCACTGATAGAAATAGTATTTTGTAAGCATATTAAAAGCTGTCAGCTTTTAAATATTTTAAATGCACACAAAAATGTGCACAGATGGGCAACTTTTCTGCTCACATTAGTCTAGAAAAAAATCTTTCATTATCAAGCTCAAAGTCCTTGAATTTTTTAAACTTAATTGTGCCTCTATTTCTTAGAATTCACACCCCAAGGCCAAAGCTTTCCTGCCACCAGTCCTTCAAATCTGACTTGGACATTACACGGGAGGAGGCTCCAAGCCTCCCTGAGGTCTCACTCCTTTACAACACACGAAAAAGCAGTCGATAATGGGCCCATGCTGAATTCACTGCTCTCCACGTCTCCTCCTGGGACACAAGCCTAGCAGATGTGATAAAAACTGTGTCAGAGAAGTGGCTCTAGTTTGTGCCTTAATGACAACTTAAACCTCTAAACCAATACAACCAAAGGACTAACAGAACTGGCTGTTACCTCTCTCTCCTGCCAATCTTCGAATATCTCTGAACTAAATTAGCACCTCTACCCACAACATCCCCTGCCGCCCCACCAAATCCATTCTAATTTTAAAAGATAAATGCATTCAGCAAACACATCGGCAGCAAGAGTGTCTGGGCTGTGTGTGCATGTGCATGTGCGTGTGCGTGTGTGTGTGTGTGTGTGTGCGCGCGCGCACGCGTGTGTGCGTGTCCTCACACAAAGCCCTAACACATATTTCATGTAGTTTTTATTTTCTCAAGGTATGATTGTGCATTCAGATGTCTTAAAGAACTGCCTGGTATATTCCCTCTGATCACCACCCCAATAACCATATTAATCCATACAACTGGTAGAGCTTGGGTTTCCAAAAGGTGCCTAAAGGTATAAAAATTTATTTTAAAATATGTTCAACCATAGGAAAGAAAAGAAATATTCTGAGTTACTGAAACATTCTAATTATTAAAATTCATACAGGAGAATTTTTTAAACCATGGGTGGTTATATTTTTCTTTTAACTTGTAAGAACTCTTTGTCTTATCTAATGATACGGTACCAAAAAATAGGTTTAACTGTGTACTTCTGATAACATTTTCTAAATTCTATAATTCAGCCTTCAGATGATAGGTCTTTTTACCCAGTATCTTGAAAGCCTATTCAGTCACAATTGCATACCCACTTAATCAGCAATCATTGTTCTGGGATGCAGGACTTTGTTGTCAAGACAAGCACCAAAACCTTAAAAAAATTTTTTTTTCAGAACTGGCATAAGAAAAAAGTGATCTTTGTCAGACAAGGACAAATTTATGCAAATCTTTTATAAACATTCACAAACATTTATTTAGCTTTTGAAATGTTGGCCTCATTTGAGAGCATGAAAATGAGGGGGAAGTAGGAAAACGCAAAGGACAGCTTAGAAGCTGGCACGCTACATAAATATTCAGAAGGAAGATTATAGGATTCATGTTAGGCTGTCTTAGGCTTCTCCAAAGTCCACACAGAATAGCAAAGAACAAAACTAACGAGAAGTACAGCAGATGTTAGACAATGCATCAGCCTCTTTTCCTCTCTCACTTGGCTATACTTGGACGCTTTTATATTTTCTTTCAATATGGTTAGGTCATTCAAGGATTCTCCTATAGACTCTGTATTGTGGCTACAGATCTATAAGCTGGAGGTCTGTCAGCTTTCCAAAAGTTTCCAATGAAAAGGCATTATGCAAATTCTACCTCTCTTACCCTCTTTCAGGAGGAAAAAAAGCCTCCAGTATGCAGTCATCGGAGTATTGGAAGCCCCAGCCTTCATTTCTGTATAGCTGTGTTTGCCTCAGGGCCACGCTGCTTGTTTTGACAGTGGATCCCCCTAGATAGTTGGGATTAGTCGAGCTTGTTTAGATAAACTTGAAATCAAGGCCTTCTCTAGGTAGACAGCTAGATGTAGCTACCGAGTTTCCAGCTGCCTCCTCCTTTCATCCCCAAACAACTGGAGATTCACTGTAGCTATCACAGCCACAGGCTATGTCACATACATAAGTACAAAATTAAAGGCTGCTAAAAGAAGCCTTTGTAAGTCTTAGTGCTAAAATAAGGAATCTGTACTGCTTGGTTTATACAAATTATTCTAGCACTACCAGTATGGAACTGAAATCATCAGTTAACAAGGCATATTAATCAAGGTTCCCAGCTTCTTTGGATAGACAGGATTGTAGTTTGATAATATACCTAACCTTCTGCTTCTTAGCTCTTGTATGAGAGTAATCGCTTAAAACGTTGAAAGGGAAATAATAGGCTTTATTTATCCAGTGGCAGGGGATGTCAGACACCATCAACAAACACTGTGAGCAGAATATGAAAATCAAAATGTAAATACCCAATCTGCTTTTGAGAGAGAATTATTTAGCAATTGATTAGACAGGGCCTCACTAAATAGTCATCTCCAATTACAGCACTGTTTCAAATCCAACTTTTATTTCCCACAACTTGGAGATTCTGAAAGAATGACATCAGGATCAAGAACTGTGGAAATTCATACTCAGAACAGACCGATGACACCTCATTACAAAGGCAGAAGGCAGGTGATACGAAACACTATTGAAATTTAAAAATTATACAATTCAAATAGCTTTCTAAAATCTAATACTCAAGGATTTTACTCTTTTGCAACTAAAAAAAGGTCTCTTCAGAGGGCCAGCAAAACGAAAGCCGAGAAAATGATTCAATTCCACATCCATGTTTTATTGTATTTTATAGATCTTGCTCCAACAAGTAGATGCCAGGGTTTACCCGAAGCTGCCTGGGATAAGCCAAACACAGCGATGGTCCTGGAACAGGTTTTAACATTCTCCAGAACTGTTCCATGAGATACCAGACAGGCCAGAAGGACTTCTGCCCCCTGACCACACTGTCAAGTCACACAAGGCAGTGTTTAATCAATCAAGTTCACATATCACCAACGAAAATGTGTTCTCATAATTCGACAGCTAAGTCACTATTTAAAAGGAATGCTGAAGACACATGCAAGACGGTCTGGAACTGCTGTCATCAATTTGAGGTTTTCCTATGAAAGTTTTGGTTCATTCCATGTACAACTCACAAACTAAAGAAGTAGTCAGAAAACTTTTTCTCTAAAGGGCCAGACAGTAAATACTTTAGGCTTTGTGGCCCACTTAGGATCTCTATCACAGATTCTTCTGCATTTTTTTGTTTTGTTTTGTTTTTTGCTTTGCTTTGTTTTTACAACTCTTCAAAAAGGTAAAAATCACCCTGGCTCCACTGTCGCACAAAAACCAGTCCTGGGCTGCATCTGGCCAGTTGGCTGTACTCTGCCGACCCCTGATCTAGAGCATCAAGGAGCACGGTCACACAATGTGACTCCAACAAGCTTGCCAACACCCTAAAACTCAAATTTAGAAATTTAGAAATTCTCGAAAGGTATAATGCCGATGCCAGCCACGGTGGTTCTCTGATAACCCAGCAACACACACACAATTACTGACGAAAGGCCAAATGTCTACAGCATACAGATGTGCTCTCTTTAAAAAAAAATTTTTGTTATTTAAAACACAAAAAAGAATACAGAGAATTAAAAATAAAACATATTTGCACCACTCGGAATTTGCAACTGTTTTGTGGCCTAGACTCTACAGAGAAACAATCCTTCTTACATTAATAGTTCACTACTATGGGTAAAGTCCAGGGGGTTTCTTGACAGATAAATGGACTTGTGCTCTCTGGATTCTTGAGAGCTCTTCAATGTGAGAGTTATTTTGTTTATAATATTTTTTAAAACAATATTAAAAGAGAAGAAGGCCTTTTCTGGTGCTTTACTCACCACTCAAACGCACATTACGTGCCCAACATTCTGCAGGATGTAGAACATAGAAGGGCCTCTTCCCGCCTCTCACCCACTCACTTTTGCCCCATTTCAACTACTTTCCCTTGAATGTGTTTCCCAGGACTTTAATCTTCCTTCTTCTCTCTCTGCAGCCTCTCCTATCAGTAGCCTACTTACACTTTAATTTCAATTGTCATCACTATGTAAATGGCTCAACTTCAAACCATCACTCCTGAAGAACATCTAGCGCCAGACCTCTACTTCCAACGGTCTTTTGGACACTTCTGCCTCATGTCCCATAGGTACTTCAAGGTCAACACGTCAAAAGTCCAGATGCATCAACTAGCTCCTGGTACAATGCTACTTGCTAATCCCTCTCCCCCACCAGAATGAGAAAGAATCTCAGACCACCACTAATACCTGCTGGGACACAGATGTGTGACTTAGATTTGAGTATTTGCTATGGTTATTGAATTTCAAAATAACTGTGAGGAAAAGCTTCCGATTCCTTAAAACCTTCCCCAAGTGTTAATCAACACAGAACAAGGTCAAGGGAGCCCCTGAAACCAAGCATATTTCAGTCAGCTTAGAAAACAAAACAAATGTATTTCCCTAAGCAAGATAACGTATTTAGAACCAGACAATATGCTAGAGGTCCTGTCTGCATGAAGCCTGCAATCTACTTGGAAAGACGGATGCTATGAAAATGCGTACACTAACGCATAATTTGAATTTCGACAGAAGCTGTGAAGGAAAAGAACAAAGTGCTTTAAGACAAAAGGACAGGTGCCTGAGTTTAGATGGTAGGGTCATCTAAATTCCTGAATTTAGATAGAAGGACATCGCAGGAGGTGACATTCTGAGCTGAGACTTTAGGAATGAGCAGGCATCCACCAGACTGGAAGAGGGATAGTGAGAGAGCGACCAACAATAAAAAGTAAGAGCGTAAGCAAGGGCCACTGAACGAGCTCCCTTGGTACAGTTAAAGAACTAAAAAATTTCTGG